>NC_134828.1:46928433-46987001 GCF_004210375.1 Tachypleus tridentatus | reverse complement strand
TTATCAGATAACCTGGTATATGCTGCACCTCTTGCTATTTGTTATTTTCTTATACCTCTCTTGTTCCACACTAACCATTGCTGTTAAGCCACATCAGTGCACAAATAAAAAGCTAATAATGATGAAACACATTACAAGCAGGGAATAGTGGTTGTGCTGTTTATGTAAACCATACCCAACTTTAGATTTCATGGTGATATACATTTTGTTATGAATAAGTTAACATTAACACACCAATAATAAAGAATAATGTAAACATGGTGGAGATGAGAAGAAAGAAAATCATATTTGCTGGTTTGTTGAGTGTTTACCCAAATTTGATAAATGATGCTGTAAAAATAGTAATGTATTGTATGAATAAATATGAGAATACAGGCTATAAAGCTTCAATTCTAAGATACAATGGACTAAGCAGAAATACCAATACTTGTGCAGCTGATTAACCACACATGAACTATCACAACTCACACACACACCAAACAACTGTAAGATTGATATTTCTTATGCTATGTTGTAATGCTTAATGTTTCTCTGAGAAATTAAAATATCAAAGTGTCTGATTCTAGAAACTAAAACATTCAAATTCGTGTGTGGACACTTTTATTCAAGTTTTTATAATGCAACATTTTCATTACTACCATTTTTACTATAACTGTGAGCATTCTCTTCTCTAAAATTTGGAACCTGAAGATCTCTTTGGTATTGTTTACATTGGGATGCCTGTCCTGTTATCTGTTCTAACCTCACAGCCAAGGAAGAAAGTAAGTCTGTAACTTTCTGTGGATCAGAGTTCACGTCCATAAGAAATGACTCCTAAAATACATACATTCCACAAAAATTATAATACTTCAAGAACTTATTTTGTCAGTAACTCTTACATTTCCAAAACTATCACACATACAAACATAAATCTATCTTTAGGCACCCAACACACACACTTCCACTCTTTCCCTTTGACACAGATAGAGATATTATGAATACGATTGATATATAATATAAGAAACACCAAGAAGGTGTTTGATGATATTATAGCCATAATATTTCATTTTTGAAACCTAATAATTAAAAACAGACATTTTTACATTAAAAATCATCTTGAGTTCTACAACATATGACATGAAGAATGTGTGAATTTGAATGCCATATTCTGGGTTAATCAATAAAAAATTTTAAAAAGTGACATTTTGTTCATTGTAATAATAACATTTGTATCATCCAAAGCATGCTCATTAGACTAAGGACATATAACAGTATAAAAGCAGTCACATAACATGTAAGAGGAGAACAGCCCTTACTGTGATGGAAAGATGAATGTTTGTGCTTGATATCTGTTTAACTATGTATATTGTTTTAGTACTTTCTGTTCATCAAGCAAATAGAACTGACAAACCTCGAGAATATTTTTGATGTTTACCTTCACACAAGATAATACTAAGAGAATTGAAAAGACTTTCTGTACACATATATTTACTTTTGACTTGTCTTAGTAAGTAAAAACATTTGTAAAATTTATTTCTCCTGTTGTTTTTTTATTTCAGATATCCATGCAAAGCCACAAAATGATGATCTGCACTAACTATCTCTAATGTTTAAATTGAAAGACCAGAGAGAAAGCAGCTAGTCAACAGCATTCATTTCTAACTTTTGGGCTACACCAAAGTAATAGGAATTGACTGTCGCTTATGGTGCACCACTAGCCATACTGTGTAGAGCATGCACAAGTTTGTAACAATGCCTGACCCTTCTTATCTCAACATCTCTTTTTAACTCTTTCACCTTTTGCTTAAGTTCATCAATATCCTTAACAAGTGATGTGTTCAAATTTGTTATACATGTCTGTCTTTCTGATGATTCATGTTTGAGAGTTTTCTGCAAGTGACAGAGCAAACCACCTGAAGCCTATAAAAAAACATGAACAACATCCTAAGTTAGATTACAAACACACATCAGTCCTGAAATAACAAATTTTACTCTAAAGGATAACATATAGTTTTCAATTATGCTTTCTTTTATTTTTGGTTGTTTCTTTTTACTTACCATACAGATTGAGTATTCTTACATTGTAAAATAATTATTGCTCCAATGAGGCAGTCTCCTGTTACAGGACACAGCATTAAAAATCAAGTAAATACATTGGATATACAAGATTGTTTAGTTTAAGAGTTGTTATTTAACTAACTTAGTGATTTAACAATTAATGATTATTTAATTTTCATAAGAAAAGTGTTAAAAGCAATAATTTTAAAAGTGATGCCTTGTTTCCTTATTTTTTGTGCTCTATTCCTACTTCCTAATTTTTTCCTTTGAATTTTTTTGACATTTATTTAGATAGAATTAGTCACTAATAAAACCCAACTCATATCTATAGTTGGATTAAAGTTCACAGTAAAACACAAAGAATAAGCAGAACAATGACCATGCCAACTTTTTTATGTTGCACCATGTCAAGAACCACCAAGTACTGAAATATTATTCATTCCTAATTTGTTCCCTTACTTTATTGGTGATCCCATTTCTACCTCCTAATATTTTTATTTGAAACTTTTTATATTTGTCTTGTAGCATTTTTTGTACTAAGTCTCAAGAGTGACTGGGCTCTAGGCCTATCCTTCTTGTAACTTTTTTCATTACTATCTCTCAACATTTCCGAGCTTTTGCTGTTATCTTTGATATAGTTTTTCTTCCATCTGGCTCAAGTGACATACTTCTTTTTGGCTGGATGAATGGTTAAGGTTTGTTTAACATACTCAGCATTGCTCTTTCTAACCTTATTTCTATTCTCGCATGAATGCTCTCTTCACTGGGACAAAAACGTTTTAAGGTTATCAACATAAGATTTTCTCCTTTTCTTTTATTTTGTTTTCTTAAAGTCATATATTAAAAAATGCAGTTTCAATTATTATGTACAATTTCAGATGTCAAGAGATCACAGTCAGTTTGAAGACAAAGCAAATGTAAATTATACAAGTTATCCTTTTTCTTTTCAGCCTAGAATACTCAAGCAAAGCTTTGTCAGAATTCAGAAGTGGTGGTATGCATATTAATGTGAGAGACTCATGTATTAGGCTCCTACTTCTCTGATGGAATTGCTTCATTCAACACAGATCCTTTAAGTCAGATGTATAGAAATTAAAACTTTATTTTCAAAAATTAGATCACAGTTAATGCTTGATGATAATCAAAATCAATATCACACAATTTTTTCATAAGATACAATACAGTATTTCTGTTATAAATAAAAGATAATATTGTAACACCTCTATAAACATGAGACTTCAAAGTGCAGATTTTCTTTAGATATAGATATAACAGTCTTTTACTAATTTATTCATATCCCAGTGGAAAATTGTAACAATTTCATTAAGATACTGACATGAAACTTCATAAAATAAATACTGAGGTTAAGGTTAATCAGTATTTAACTGAATGTATCAGTATGGTGTCTTATCAAATTGCATACTGAGCTTAAAATAAAGGCATCAACTTAACTAATGTGCTAATACAGCGTTTTATAAAAGTACACATTGAGGTTTATAAGACAAGCAATATTCAACCTTACTGAATATCCACCAATATCCTCAGGTGGAACTGGTACACTGTATGAGTCCATTCAATCATACAACTCTCTCGTCACATTTAAGCCTGCTTCCATATCTTCTATCTGTTACAATTTTAATTTCCAAAGCTTATTATTCTTCTTACAGACAGAGTTTTAGATTGTGTATGTAATCATGGTGATGGTATAACAAATACTTTTAAGTTACTTTTATATATATAATAAATGTTTCTTTCAGCACAAAGACATAGAATGGGCTATCTGTTCAATGTTCGATTTCCCATAATAATATAGTATAAAATAAGTGAGATTTTCCACTAATTCATTTATTTGTATTGTGATGCAGTTTGTAACTTATTTACATACATATGTGTAAATGGAATGTAGTAGTAAAGTCAAATTAATGAACTAATATATACAATCTTAGTGAATTAATATACTGGACCACATGCAAAGTGCACCAAAGTTATATAAATTAAACTGAAAAATTTGAAAAAATACTGCTATTTTTCGTAACTATTATAATGCACCAGTTGCTTCCAAAAATTCTGTTAACCTTATTATAAACTAATATTGTGGGTGAACAATAAATATTGTATATAACTATGTATTTGTAGATCAGCTTCTGTGTGTGTAATCTGATAACAGAATATCCTTCCTTTTATTCAGAGCATATGCTTTTCCAATTGTCACCAAACTATGGTAATTATTTTTCATTTTCAAATGCATTTTGAAACAAACTTATCTGCATAAGAAAGCCTCGAGTTGAGACGAGTGTTTTGTTTTTAAAATTCTTGTAATTATCTTTTCAGGTGTAAATAATAGCTTGGTTTGGTGTTTATATTATAAGAACCATTTTTAACACCAGGAGAAATGCTGGATGTGGTTTATCTATTGTTATACTGTTGATGCACAATATGTTCACAGACCAAGCATTACAGTCTTGTCCTGTCACAGGTGGCTTGGCAAAAAGACACAGGCTGCTCAGAAGAAATGGCAATATCTTTGTTTGAACCAGCAGTTGAGGCTATAGTTGATAAGATACTCTATATGCAGGCATTGTAAATGTGGATTGCAATAATTTTATTATCTTGAAAACTTAAAGTGTGTGTATTTAAATTCAGATACAATTTACTATTGCTAATGCACCTCAATGGCACTGCAGTATGTCTGTGAACTCACACTGCTAAAAACTGGGTTTTGATACCTGTGGTGGGCATAACAAAAACAGCCCAATGTGTAGCTTTGTGCTTAATTCTAAACAAAGAAATGGTTATTGTTAACTTTAACTTCAAAAACTGATTTGACATTCTAAATTAAATATTTCAAATCAGTTTTTGAAGTTAAAGTTAACAATAACCATTTCTTTGTTTAGAATTAAGCACAAAGCGTGAATTTCTCAGATGAATTTTCTCATAATTTTATAAAAGTTTCATAAATAATACAGCCTTGTTTACAGAACTTGTAGACAACTTGAGCTCCTTTGTTTTCTGTTATCAACCCTTATTTGCTTAACTTTGTTCTGCTGGCTTTTATTAGAGAACTGGGATCATCCTTTCAGGCATGTTATTTTCCTTTTATTAATACAGTTTTTTTTCCAAATGTAAAGCTGGTTCAGACACACAAATAATTATTTCATAATGTTGAGAAAATTCATCTGAGAATAAAACTGAATACATTTTGGCTAATCATTATCTAATACTTATCATAGAATAAATGTTCACTATAACCTAATCCACATTCAGGCAGAACCAAACTGATTACATCCATAACTACTTTACTGTAAATTTTGAAAAATTGCAATGAAACATTAACTGGAAAACAACTCATTTTTATATCAAACAAAATTTTATAATTTCTTGCTGATGTGGCAAATTCTAGGTTTGATATTTTTTCTGGCTAGATTCTTGGCAACAATATCTAAAAATTATACAAATGGCACACTGATTCACAATATAATTACTGCCAGATTTTCTATTAATGTTCAGGGCATCCATTTTGAAATTCAAAGTTGTACCATTTGCAGCTATTTTGGACCATTTGCATGGAAATGAGAAATAACAATTAACATCGACATATATGTCACCACAATTTATGGATAAGAACCTGTCACACACATAATGAAATACTGATTTGTTAAGCTTTACTAACCAGACATGTCAAATATGACATTTGTTTAATGCATCCCTGAGAACACTGGTTTTATTGACAAGATTTGCTGCTAGCATTATTTCCCTGTCAATAAAAGTTTTATCTATAGTAAAATGATTCTTACAGAATGTAGTATTTGTTATTAAATTATTTAAAAATTGATTCAGTGATCAAGTAACATTAGGCTTTCTTATTACAGATAATCTAAGGGTCATATCAAGTAATTCATGATGATGAGAAACCCACTTGAAGTAAAAATGTATTCTCAAGACAGCTGGTATAGGTATTAACACTTTTGTTAAAATAAAGTACAGAATAATATTTCTAGTGTAGTTGCAAACTCTCTTTGTTAACATGAAAATGGCCCGAGAAGGTCAAAACATTGTTCTGTACTTTATTTTAAATAAAGTTTCAATACCCTTACCAGCCGTCTTGAGAATACATGTCAAGTAATCCTTGTAAAATTCCCCTATAAAACATATAATAAAGACAGAGAAAAGTGTTAATATCAAGGTCTAATTGAAATGCCAGGGTGACAAAATTATAAGTAGTGTGACAGTGACTCAGATTTTTAATGGCAATCACCACAAAAGAACCATAGAGGCTCATAAAATCAGTGTTCAAGTACTGTTTTAGCTCTACTTCAAAGTGTTTTTGATGACTGACAAGCTCTTAAACAGTCACGAGACCAGTGTAGTACAGCTGAAAATTGCATGTAATAATAATAAAGACATGGGAAAAGAACAGGCATTCATGACTGAGCTGGTATCCTTGAATATAGAAGCCCAATTTAAAGAACTCAATTAGCCTGCATTTGTCAACACAGATGACTGACAAAAGTTGAGTGAAAAAGGACTTGATGACTGCTACAACAAGAATATCTTAGTGAACAATGAATAATTTCACATGCATAAAAAACACTGTACTATAATAAACACAAGTTATTAAAATAAATGTATAATGGTAAATTTGTTACACCATCTAGGTTACTTGTGTTTAAATTTACATTTAAAGATCAATTATTATTTTTTACTACTAGTCACATCTAATTTGGGAATAGATTTATGTGAAAACTGTTATTATTAACTGGGTGCCTTTTTCTCCCATGGTTTTGAAATTGATTTGATTTTATGTCCTTTGAGTTGTAGGTTATTTGGATGGACTTCTATATTTCATACTGAAGGGTCTTTTATCTCCGGCTTTCCTTTATTGATTTTGCACCTTATTTTTTGTTTTATATTTTACATTAAAATTTTGTATATTTCCAGATTTATTACTTTTATTTACTTTGTAAATACTAAAAGTTCCTATGTTAGGTTCACTCGTTAGTATTGAATACTTTCTCTTAGTATGTTTACTTATGTGTCTTTTTGGCTACCCTTCATGACTTCCCAAATCTCTTTCCTTCCTCCTCAGGATTGTATCTCATCCATTTGTTTTGTTGAGTTTGTTCAAGATCCTCTATGCCAACTCAACTGGGATTTTACTCTCATATTTATTTGTTTTATCCAAAAATATGGAATATTGGAAACTCATTAAAGATGTGTTTTGACTATATACCTATCTGGAGAAACCTCACTTCACCATGGAATTCTACCTTTCATTTTAGTAAGTTTTTTCCTCAGAACTTTGAATGACCAAGTTCAGTTTGTTGGCCACCTATCTTCACATCTCAGTTGCCTCATTGTGACATCCTTTTTTTTGGTTCATCCACAATAGTACTGTCTTACAGTTCTGGGCACTGCCATTTGGTCTTTCTTCAGCTCAGTTCATATTTTGCCAAGAAGTATGATCTTTTGCATGCCATTTTCACTAACTTAGCCTTCAGACTCACAATTACATGGTCAACTGGCTGCTACAACTCACTTTTTGGGCCAAGTCAGCAACCCACATTCATTTATTTCTTCAAGAGTCCCCCAGTACCACAGCTGTATGTCTGTAGACTTATAACACTAGAAACTGGGTTTTAATAACTGGTGGGCAAAGTACAGGTAGACAACTGTGTAGTTTTTGCTTAACTTCAAGGCAAACAAACAAACTCCTTCAAGAAGCTGCTTGAGTTGGGTTTCTCATAAAGTTGGAGAAGTTCTTTACTACCCCCAGTAGAATGGGAGGTCAGGAAGGCTTTACCTTCTTCTCTCTCTGTGTGAGAGGTTTTATCTCTTTCAGGAATCCTTTGGTCAAATGCACATGATTTTCCTTTACTGGATGCTTCTTGACCAGTAGGACTTCTCCCATAGTCTCATGGGTTTTATACACTTACCCTCTGACCAGATTCCTCTACACAGTAACTTCGTATATTTCAATTTATAAAATATACAATTTTCTATATATCAATATATAGAACAGTAATATAAATGCTTAAAGCTATATAAAGTGACAAAAAACCCTATAACCCGAGCACTTTCAAAAGGTCACCCTTCAAATGTATTTTGGAAAATTATACATATTTTTGAAACTGTCAGTAGCAGTGCTGTTCTTGAAATAAATGTAAAACTATAAATGTGATAACAGGGTAAGTCAGATTACCTAATGTAAACAGGTTCATAATAACTTCTAGTTTCAGATTGAACAGAAATACAAACTTTTAGTTCATTAAGACCTACTGTTTTAAAGTTTATCATTTTACTTTTGTTTTAATGTTTAGTCATGGATTATATATACAGAGACACATTCTTGCATGGAGGAAATGTTATCAAACAGTGAATTAAAAGTTTTACTGAATAAAATAACTACATTAAAACTACCCTCAGAATTAGTTTTTAATTTTCTTTTGTCACCAGTTTTTGTGTGTCTCTTAAACATTATATGTACACAACATTTTTTTCCAGATTTAACTTAAAAAGAAGCTCACTAAGTATTTGACATAATTTTTTTCAATTTATCTGGAACAAGACAGCTGCCACCTAGTGGACATTAATAAATACAATGGATTCTTATTGGGTCTCTTCCTTTAATTGTGAAATAAATTTATTTTAAATATTCACAAAGGTATGGTAATTCTGATGATAGCTGTAAATGAATAAAAAAAATTCTGTGAAAAATTAGAAAGCTCAATTGAAATTCATCAGAAATAAATAAAACAGCTAAAACTACAAAGGTAGATACACCTTAAGCCATGACACAACAACAGAAATTTTAAATGTATTGTTTCTGCTTAATAAGAAGTAGAAATACTAAAATAAAATCTCTTATAATAAAAGTTTGTTGCCATATTTTAGAGGCTTACAGGAAAATAATGATACAAAAGTTATAAAGCAGACACTTAAATTAACACTTCCATAACTGGTTTTGTGTATTTACCATAAGCTTGTAACAACCATGTAACTATGAATGTATATGCACCATAACAATGATAGTACCTAATGCAATTTCAAAAAACTTGGTATACAGTAAGCAAGTATTTTGCAAACAAACACAATTAAAATTTTCAGTTGAGAAATTTCATTAAAACTTTGTCCATAAATATAAGGAGTAAGATGGTGGGTGAATGGTGCAAATGTAAAGTGATTTTCATGTCAAAATAAAAATAATTTTCTTTACCTAAAACTTTTAAAACTTTATTTGCATAATCACTAAATTTTTCTAAATATATGTAACTTTTTTTTTTTCAGAAAAACTTTGCAATGTTTTTCTTGTTTTATCTACCATAACATATACTGGGTTGGTGAACTTAAACTTACCTTGTTACCACCATATAAAATTATGAAATAAATAAAAATTACCCTTTTTCATTCTAGAATGATATAAAGTTATAACAAAATACTAGAACTGTTTATTTTAAATACCTTATAGCTTGTAACAGTACAGAGATGCTTATATTTTATTGTTTATTGTACCTTGAATGTTGTGTAACTAATAATTATACCACACAAGTTGTAAATCCCTGAACAGATATGCAATGAACATTAACATATCAAATTATATAAATATATGTTATATATACATGAGCTGCTCACAAACATACTCTGTTAAGAAGAATTTCTTTTATTCTTTACTTTATCTTACAAGTTTCTATTTTTACATTTTACTTACAGTTATAATAATAAAGAAAGAACATTAAAAAACATGCAATAAAGTACATGTCTTGGTCTTTTCTTCATTTTTTATTTTATTTGTCATAAAACGTTATATTTTTTACGTATTAATGGTATTGATACAACAATTAATGCAAATAAGAACACAGACTAATAACACACAGAAAACACTGTCCTATAATTATCATAATTTTCTGGCTTTCTAACTGTATAATAATATCCTCAATGAAATTCAGTTGAGCTCTACAATTTCAAACGACAAAATAGATAGTGCTGTGTAAAGAAAACAACAAACTTCATCATTAGATAGATTAAAACTTTAGCTTTCTATTGGGTATCAATAATATTGTATAAAACATTAAAGAGAACTATTGGTATTTGTGAAAGATGGAATGCGATAGGTGGGTCTGATTATCCAGTTTGTGGTTTGTAGGAAAATAACAATGGGAGATATAAAAAGTATACTTTGTCTATATTATAATTAGAAGTCTATGTGGCATTTCTTATTTCTTGGAGGGGTGTTCAATAAATTAGAGAAGAGGAAGAACTTAGAGATCAAATGTAACAATTCTAATACCAGGAAAAATTTAGGATTTTATAATTATTTATTTTTAAGAAAAAGAACTTTAAAAAAATACAATATTAAAATTGTGTTCACAAACTATGTTTTTATACCAAATTTATCTGTGTATATTGACAATAAAGTCTTTGATTTAAATTTTAAACGTAACTCTGTAAAACATTGTGACATGCACACCTTAAGCAACAGTATGTCAAAGGGCTAACAAAGTAGATATCTTTATACACAATCACCACAAAAGTATTACATGTAAACAAGTTCTGCATGAGCATTCAATAATAATATTAGAAGGTAGACAACTTCCTTTAATTATCACAATTTTTCTTGTTTTCTAATTTTTGGTGGTCAGGAGGTAGGTCAAATTGACCAACATTGTATGAAGAAAATAACATAAAATATAAAGTTTTACTAAAAACAAATAATTGTATATAAGACAGAGCAAATAAAATTTGACATTTTTAGATGAGAGTTATTTTTAGTCTCAAGATGTAAATTACTTTCCACAGAAATTAGTGACAAAAGTACTCAATATATTCACAGAAAAATTGTTTTTTACTTTATTAAAAACACTTCACTAAAAATATTTTTTTTAATGTGAAACACTTATAACATTCACTGAAAGTCTGTCATTTGTTTTAAAAATATGTATACTTCATTAAAAGTCATTAGTATCAAAAGTGTAAGTGAGTAAAGACAAAGATGTCATGTGAGCAGTCAAACAGACCCATGCTGAAACAGGTAAATCTATACAAGTTCTCCATTTACAATATCCAAGGGAAAGCAACATTTTGTGTGTTAACCACTAACATGAAACTGGTTAAATGTCTGAACTATCAATTAGTGCACCATGACTCATGTATAATGAAAACCACAATCTAACAAAGCCATTTACCAGAAGATTTTGCATGCAGTGTTCATGCATACAAAAATAATTAGGCTAAGGACCATATGGTAGGTTAAAAGAAACAATTCCAATTAAAACATTACATAAGGTATCAAATATAATACAAATAGATAGTATTTGTCTCACTCTACAGGGTGGCCTGTAAGTCCCTACCCATCCATACATCTTATGTGTCCAGTATATCTCTGTGCTGTCACTCATTCTCGCTGCATAATATTATGTGAAACCATGTTCTGTGACACATTTTCAAGTGTAAATGAGCTTACATCAGCCATATTTCTCTGAAAAAAAAAAAAATTTATAATACATGCGTAATTGAATATAACATAATAACATATGGATGGGTAGGGACTTACGGGCCACCCTGTATATAGAAAATGTATTCATGAGGTATACATAGTACTTCATGTAACAGCTATTTAAAAACATTCTACAAAGGCATCAAAGTCATGCTCATGTAATTGAACATGTGTCCACTCATCCTATTGTCTATATAATAATAATCACAAAGAAATTAGAAGCTTTTATCCTATCAATTCTCCCAGATAATCTTATAAGCTTTCATAAGATCACTTCTTACTCTTCTTTACTCAGCATTTCCCTGCATGCAACCTAAAATCTTGTTTTCCTTATGATTAACTAACATATATTGTCTAGAAGACCTTAGGAACACTAACAATTATGCCTCAATCTTACTTACTTGATTTTTACAATGTCTTGAATGCAATATGAGGTCCAGAAATTTATTAACTGTGCCTTATTTTAGTTGTTTTATCCTCTGTTCTCTTCCACTCCTAGGTATGTTTTAGTATTGTATATAGAATCCAGGTTAACTGGGTTACAACTAAAATATTCCTGGTTGACCAAGTATGATAATGACTGAAAATGTCTGATGACCATTGCTGTCAGTGAACAAAGGTAATGAGGTGACCTTATTCACTGGACAAAGAATGTAAGTTGAAATTCTTGATATGAGCCTACTTTCTTTATTCACACTTTTACTAAATGATCAAGAAGAAAGATGCACTACTTTGAAGAGCTAAATATTTAGCATTACAAATATCAATCTTGAAGTAAAGAGGACTGGAAGGTTAAACACCAACCATCTTGTAGAAGAGGAACATTGTATTGTTTGAAATGGTAAGTGAGCTGCATCAGCTATTCCAATTTATCAGTACAATAATGAATTTTAGTAGTCTGTTCTCTTTATTATACTTTTAAAATTAAACAAAAAAGTTATCCTATTGTAAACACTCTCAAACTCCTATATTTTGTTTTTTCTTTACTTCATTTTTTTACCTAGTGTTTTCCTTACATCATTACAATATGTTACTGATTTCCATGTTTGTTTGTTTTTTTCTCTTCATCATTTAGTACTGAAACTTATGTTAGTGAACTTTCTATTTGTCTTTCCTACAAGAAAACATCTCTTAAATAGCAATTTCTATAACTTTTTAAGAAATAAAAATTCGTCCAATGTTTTTAGGTAAAAATAAAATATCTTCTATTTCTAAACTATTTGGTTCAGAGACATCTCAAGAAATATTTTTAAAAAACAGAGGGTTAAAGTCAGAAGCAATGAATTTGCCATTACAGGCAAGTGCTTACAATCAGACTCGATCATTTATAATATGTAAGACTCATTTAAGTCATACTGTAGATTTGCAGCGATATATACTACATAATAGTAAATGTTGGTCTGTTCTTTTACATTCTTAACCCTGCATTAGAATTTCACCTGTATAAAACAGCTGCTCAAATAGGTACAGTAATCTGAAATTACATAAAGCACATTATTTCAATGGCATTTACTGTATATTTATACTAAGAACAATACATCTCTTTGGTAACCTGCTGCTGATATTACCAGCAAGTGGCAACAAGTTAATCCCAATCACATTATGTCAGGGCTTACAGAATGTTATCAAGACTGCATAGATTTCTTTGAAGACCTGACTGACAATTGCCATATTTTATATCCAAGAAGCTGCTGTGGTAGTGACATTTTCCATTATTAAGCTACAAGGTAGGTATATGGAGGTTTTAAATAAAGCTGCTGATAAACCTAGCAATTTTTATTAGAACTCATAATCAAGTGTTCTTCATGAACACAATATAGGAGAACTAAAATTAATTTAGTACATCACTTCTTAGCTTGCAGCCTGAGCAAATATAATTATTGTCAGAAAACAACAAAATTATAAACCCTGTCATTTTGAAAATCCTTCAAAGGTAAAGAGCACATTGTGTTTTTGTAATTTACAAGAGGGTAAAAATTGTAGATAACGGAAAAGTAATTAAAAGTTTTAATGACATTATAAAATCTAAAAAATTATCAAATGTTTATACCCTAGTATTTTAGTAGTATTAAAAAGGATAAACAAGTTCTTGCTTTTATGACCTTGATGTTATGCACGTAAACCACTTTTACAGGGGCATAAAAACTGTTAGTGTTGAGTTCCTTTAGATTTTTTCATGAGTAAAAATTTCTGAAAACAGTGATTGTATAGACTTATGAAAAGTTAACAAATGTTTGAAAACAACTAGATATTACTATTTTTGACTACAATTTTCATGATAACAAAACAATGCATTTACATCTCAAAAGGTCCAAAGTCAAATTCTATGACTACATGATGTACTAAACTCATACCTCACTGAATGACAAAATATACAACATGATTACTCCAGTTATGTTTTACCAGATAAGGAAGATCATCAACACCTAAAGGCTATAATTACCTTTTTTCAGGAAATAAAATTCACAACATAATCACCAAAGCAATGTAGTTAAACCCCACTATGTAATAAAGCATGTGTCACAACTACTCAAAAAACGTAGCTGATTATAACCAGAAAAAAAAAATGCATACCAGCACTGTTTGTACACTAAGTCCTGTCTAATCAGATAAAACATTGTACTGTAGCCAGCTGTGTTTTAATGTACAGAAAACCCAAACAATGGCTCTCTATGGAGAGCATACGTCAGCTTCCACTTGATAAATCTACTACCACTGCTACATAACACATGAACACATTACTAAATTTTTATATGTATGGAATTTTTCCATTGTCTTGTGACTCCTAAAAACAACCCTCAAAGTTGATAATGAAAACATAAGGATATGAGCTGTCTCAGATATAATTTTTTTTCATCTTTAAGAGATTGTAGATTGACCAAATGTAATTATTTTACCTGAATAATAAATATAAAAAGGTTCAGTCATAAAAGTGACATATTCTGATAAAATATAATAACTTTTAAACAGTTGTGTGAAACAAAATAAAGAAAAATTGCAAATATACTTTAAGAATGTAATGTAACAAGCTAGAAACATAAAATCCCTCTGAATGCATTAATTAAAATAAAAACTACATCTACTTTGGACTTCAAAGGTTTATTACATGTATTAATGATCTAATGATTTCATTCATAAATAATTTCAACCAGACAATATGGTGAATGGATGGTGGATAATATTATGTACACATTAGACAGAATGTGTTTGTTCTGTTATAGCAAAGCAGCATCAGGCCATCTACTGTGTCCACCAAGGGGAATCAAAGCCCTGATTTTAGCATTGTAAATTCAAACACTAACCTCTTTCCTACTAGGGAACAGACAATGAACACTTGTATAACAGCTGTTATGAAGTGAATGCCTTTTCTAAGTTAGCATTCACAAACTTCATATTATAAAAACTGTTGTTCTAACAAACTACTTGCATCAATAGTATTTCAACCACTACTGTAGTTGTTGTATGCCAGGTAGCCTTATATGCTGTTAAATGCAATGGTAGATAAAATATTTTTAAATTGTTTTACAAATTGCTATAGTCTATGACTGTATATATACATATAAGGCCCGACATGGCCAAGCGTGTTAAGGTGTTCGACTCGTAATCCGAGGGTCACGGGTTCGAATCCCGGTCACACCAAACATGCTCGCCCACCCAGCCGTGGGGTCAATATTATGTCACAGTAAATCACACTATTCGTTGGTAAAGGAGTAGCCCAAGAGGTGGCGGTGGGTGGTGATGACTAGCTGCCTTCCTTCTAGTCTTATGCTGCTAAATTAGAGACGGCTAGCGCAGATAGCCGTCGAATAGTTTTGCACGAAATTCAAAACAAATATATACATATATAAAGTATATCCAGTACATGTGTATTTTTATCAAATCAACACTGAAATGGTGAAAATGTTTTTATATTAAATTTGTATAAAATACGCAAATATTTGAGATTTAAGTAATAACATTTTATTGTGAAAATTATTTGTATTTTATCCAAAAACGTCACAAGCATAAGCAAAATAAGTAACTGAACAATTTAAGAAATTTTTTCATCTTCATTAATATCAGACCCTTTGGCTTCCAATTAATGGCCAGTGATCCCAAAAGAATGTATATATATGTGTGTGTGTGTGTGTGTGTGTGAAATTGAATGCATCAAATGAATATCCATAATGAGTTGTGTTATATGCCACAACAGCAGTTTCTTTGATACCACATTGTCAATCAAAGACTATAGCTTTAAGAACTAATATTTTATTCTCAATATGCTAAATGTATTATTTCTCTTGCTAACACTCTTACGGTTTCGTTTTAGGACTTAATTGACACCAAATGAAATGCAATTTAGATTTTAGAAAGGTGCTCATACTGATGTCCAAGCCTCAAATGGTACAGCGGTTTGTCTGCAGACTCACATCACTAAAACCCGGGTTTCGAAGCCCATGGTAGGCAGAGCACAGATAGCCCATTGTGCAGCTTTGTGCTTAATTCTGAACAAACTGATATCCAACGAATTTTCACTCGGAATTTGAAAAGTTTATTACAAAACTATACTACTTTGAAAATGTAAGTCTTTCTATTCGAAATTTTGAGTAACTTACAAGTTATTGTACTACAAAACATTATGAACTCAAATAATAAATGAGCCATTTATCCCAATCTCATATACACTTTAAAGTACTTTAATTTATAGTTTGTAATTGCAATAATTAACTTACAACTACCGCTACTACTAGCTTTGATCAACATCCGACGTAGAATTTTAGCTTTACACATTTCGTGGGCATGAGCGCCAGTTTTAGTACTAATGCAATGTTAAACATTACAGATTAAAATCACATTAATTACTTACCTTAGGATCTGGAGACAACTATTGTGATATCAGCCAAGTCCTATTTGTCCCCTTTTAACCTCATAATACTACTAGAATTACAAAGTATTCCATTCTACTAACATTGACAAGAATATAAGCATACGTACGCTTTTTAATTTTGTTAATATGACGAGAATTTTCTTGCAGATTCGCTTGGCACTTTGTTTGGAATTGTAGAGGTCGCTTGATAACACATGTAGCTTTCTACCCAGGTTATTGACAATTTGCAAGCAAAATATTGCATTCAATACGTTGGGCTTAGAAAATGTGATAGGGTAAAATGTTTATAGATTTATTTATGTGAAGCGATGCCCCCAAGGAAAAAACCAAACGAACCAGGAAAGAAAATTTACAAGAAGAAAAAAATCATCAAAGTAAAACAATTTTAAATTTTATTGTCTTGTACAAGGGCATTGTAAATAGTAACCAGTGCAATATTTGTACTTGTAGAAATGTACTGTAACTTGAATTTACCGAAGCTGCTAAGCCTAATACTAATCTGTGAGGGTTAATACGAAAACGAGTTAGTTAACCACATAATTAATAATTGTTCATTCTCATTACAAGTAGTGTCTGCAGAATTATGTAAGTAGATTTGGACAACATTTTAAAATGAAATTATTAGTATATAACTTATAAATAGGGACTACATAAATTGTAAATTTACGATTTTTAGACTTTAAAGGCAATGGTGATAAACGTGCATATCCCGTCACTTTGAATTGTGGCTCTATTGTAATCAGAAAAAGGTATTTTTAGTGGTTGAGTGAGTCCTACAGGTTATTATGGTTTTATTCTTACTGTCACTTGTCCACGTGAAGCAACTAGTGAAGCTTCAAGAGCACTTTACAGGGCAAGTAGTTCTCTTTATAACTTAATTGTTTTAGTGACTCTTTATGTGCAAGTTTTAAACTATGAAAAACTAGTTTTTATAATATTAAATAGTTTTTCATTAAAACAAATTCAGATACAAGACCAAAAACAGCATGGGTAGATAATTGCACTTTGCAGTCAATTCGGATCTTTTGTTAATTGGTTGATGCCTTTACCAAAACCTGATTGGCCAAAATGCAGATAACTGTTGCACACTTTGTGAAAATTTGATCTACAGCTGGCTAAAAACCAGATATCAACATACTATAACATTCATTGATTAAGTGTACTGATCTTTTATCAATAAAGTACCATTAATACAGGAAAAGAAGGAAATGGCTTGTAAGTTCAAAGTGTGTATACCAAGATACTTGTTAGAAATGCTTTCAGTGTCAGTGTAGATGCAACAGTTTAGATTCGGAGGTCAAAATAACACAAGAAGAGGATCGCCCACAACTGCGTCCGCTGGGGAGGTGTTGTTGCGGCCCTATGTTCCTCAAGGAATCAAGAGGCATAAGAAGAAGAAGAACAAGTATTATTGTCAAACAACAATGTTTTGTTATAAAAATCGCGTAAACTTTAGCCTTCTGTGAGCTAAGCAGATAGCCCGATGTGGCTTTGCTGTAAGGAAAACAAACACAGACATAATCTTTAGATTTTTTTCCACCTCCTTTTAAATTTGTCTATTTTGAATTCAAATCAAAGCTGTTTCCAAATTGAATTGTAGTTCTGTTGTGTTACCACAAATGTTCCACCTTCTAGTTTCTGTACTTTGTCAGCTTTTGGCGTTTAATCCGTAAATTGTTATAATACGTTATTTGTTTTGTATCTTTGTTGCCTCTAAGCTTTATAGAAACGCGTGGTTACAACATTAATAATATTAACAATGATTTAGTCTCTTAGCAACACAGAAATTAGGAAAATTTTATTACCTTCGTTACATAAAACGTTTATATTTTCCTGCAAGCAGACATTAAATTCGAGTGAAGATGAAATTATTTTTACAGGCATTTATTTTTATAGCAATAGGTGCTGAATTAACCGCAATGCCAACACGCACAAAAGTTACACGTGAAGGTATTAAACTCGACGCCTTGAACAGCTTATTTTATTAAGTAGTTAATATCTATTGCTGAGTATATCGTTAATTTTGAGCCCGACATGGCCAGGTAGGTTAAGGCGTTCGACTCGTAATTTGATGGTCGCGGGTTCGAATCCCTGTCGCACCAAATATGCTCGTCTTTTCAACCTTGGGGGTTATAATGTGACGGTAAATCCCACTATTCGTTGGTAAAAGAGTAGCCTAAGAGTTGGTGGTGGATGGTGATGACTAACTGCTTTTCCGTCTAGTCTAACACTGCTAAATTAGGGACGGCTAGCGCAGATAGCCCTCATGTAGGTTTGTGCGAAATTCAAAAACAAATCTTTAATTTTGATCTCGGTAGATATCTTCATCTGTCAGAAGTTAATGTTATACGTGTCAATGAAAAAGGCAAAATTCGAAAATAAATAAAGCACTGCGTGTTGTTCTCTCTCGCTCTTGGGTGTTGGATATCATATGCACTCTGGAGGGTCAGGTGCTCTTTGACCTCTTCCTCCTTTCTTTACTTATATGGTCATGCAATGTTAGTGTTAGTTACTGCTTTAGGGTCAGAGTGGGCTGAATTTACTCCGACCCTTTTAAGATCAATGTCCATATACTGGTATACATATATAGATATTATTTTGCCATATTAGTAGGAAGTCTAGTTTGATGGTGGCCCCTTTTTTAAATATATATATTATCTTATTATTTTTATTTATTTTTGTGTTTAAAATATATGCTGATCGGATAGAAGTGTTTAGGACCATCTTCATCGTGCATGAGGTACTTCTCCAGTTCGCTTTATAATTCATTTTTCAGCCAATCTTTATCAACATACTTTATTTTACGATGCAAGAGTCTATCTGGTATGTTTGAATATTTGTGTATGAATTTGGATAATGTTGCTTTGGAAACTCTCTATGCTGTTTTGAGGTGTGTGTTTTGGATTTTCTGTAACTTCGTTTTAATTGTTTTGTCACTTATATTTATCCATGCTGGAGCTGCATAGTCGATTACTGGTCTAATGTATGTTTTGTAAATTTTTGGTATGTTGTATGTTGATGCTTCACTATTCTTGCGAATGAAACTCCTAGCATAGTTGGTTCTTTGCCAGACTTTATTTTTAATTTCATTTACATGGTTAATCCATGTTAATTTTGAGTCATAGGTTAGTCCTAGAAATTTTGCCGATGTGGTAGGCGGAAGTAGTGTTCCATTCATATATATTTCAGGCTGTAGGTTTTTGTATTTTCTCAACTTTGTAAAGACACACAAGTTGTGTTTTTGCTGTATTTATTTTTATTCTGTATTTTTTGCAGTAGTCGCTTATTCTGTTTCGTTGTGGTTGTATGTTTGTGGCTGCTATTGTTGGTGTTGTAGCACTTTTCCAGACAGCCACATCATCAGCGAACTGTGAGGAGAATATATGATTAGGACCCTTCAATGGCAAATTGTTTACATACATGATGAAGGGTATAGGGCTAACCACCCATTCCTGAGGGACTCCAGCTTCTGGAGTAAAGTACTCAGAAAAGGTTCCCTCTACATTTATTTTAAATTTTCTAGTTTCAAAAAAGTAAGATTACAGTGAATAATTCCACGCGGTAGTCCCATTTCATTCATGTGGAACCTAGACCATTGTACCATACAGTATCAAATGCTTTCTCATTGTCAAGAAAGCAGGAGACAGTTCACTGGTTTCGTTAAAGCTGTCGATTATCTCTTTAGTAGTTTGTCGAAATTTTCTGAATCCATTTTGTTCTTCTGGTAACTTTCATGTTATCTTCAAGAATGTGGAGAATCTGTTACTGACTGTTAACTCAAGAATTTTGCCTGCACAGCTGGTCAGGCTGAGTGGTCGGTAGCTATTAGGTTTATTTGCTGGCTTTTATTTCTTATGGAACATTAATATATTAGCATGCTTCCAAGAAACTGGTATGTGTTCTGAGGATAGTGACAAGTTCAAAAGTGTTTTTAGGTGGTCAAACAATTTTGGAGTGCCCTGTTTTAGGAGGATGGCTTGTATCTCATCTTTACACGGAGATTTGCTTTTTATTGCTTCAAGAAGTTCATGTATGAATATTTCTTTCGTTAGGATCGTGTCTTTGTAATTTGTGATGTGTCTGGTATTTGTCTGAGATATACTTAGGAAAATTGTTTCAAATTGTTCTTTGTTGTTTACTGTATAATTTGTGACTTTGTTGTAAAAATAAGCATTTATATCTGGATCTGTATGTGTTTTAAATGTATTCTGTAGTTGGTTCACTTACATTTGTTTGTTTTGAATTTCTTGCAAAGCTACACGTGGGCCATCTGCGCTAGCCGTTCCGAATTTAGCAATGTAAGGCTAGAACCCACTCACCGCATTTACATTGTAACGACCCCGCGACTGAAAGGGCGAGTATGTTTGGTGTGGCGGGGAATCGAACCCGTGACCATTATATTATGAATCGAGTGGCTTAAACACCTGGCTATCCTGGACTATTTGCAAAAAAGAAAAAAAAAGAAAAAAAGAATACTGAACAAAATTTGTGTAAATATTATAATGTACATCAATTAATTGATAAGGAAGTGACTGAAAACAGAAAGGAAAAGAAAACTTCTCAAGTGTGAAAACATTTAAAACTTCGCTAAATAAGTATAAACACCTGGCCATGCCGGGACCTGTTTACTCTCTATTCCGTAAAAGAGGATAAATTCACTATTTCGAAAATAATTTTGATATTTTTGGAATATCTTCTTTTCAACATTTCCAGTCACGTTATGTTTTTTTCTTGTTGTGAAAATGTGTTTGTTTGTTTTGAAGTAAGCACAAAGCTACACAATGGGCTACCTATGCTCTGCCCACCACGGGTATCGAAACACGGTTTTTAGTGTGTAAGTTCACAGACATATCACTTTGCTACTGGGGGGAAAAATGAAGTTAGTTTTGTATTGTTTTACTTATAGCAAAGCCACATGGGGCCATGTGCTGAGCCTACCGAGGGGAATCGAATCCCTAATTTTAGCGCTCTAAATCCATAGACTTACCGCTGTACTGGCGGAAGACATGAAAATGTGTGTTTTTCTTATAGCAAAGCAACAACGGGAAATCCTCGTGTCTTCCCCGAGTGAAAATCGAACCCTTGATTTTAGCATTGTAAATCCTTATTTATTGTTAATTATGAAAATATACTGAGTTGAAACCTGTGGTGACTTACAATACCAAAAAATATATTTTAGGGTCGTAATAAATTATTAACTACTTTTCTTCAGGAAAGCTCATAAATCGAATATCCTATTAGGTATAAACAAAGTGTGACATATTTAGTTGAGAGCTTATCTTGCTCTTTATCTATTTAATTAAACGTAGTTTATCGACTTGTAAAAAGTTTGGTATAATAACATTAATGTTATATCAGTTTGTTTGTTTTTGGAATTTCGCACAAAGCTACTCGAGGGCTATCTGTGCTAGCCGTCCCTAATTTAGCAGTGTAAGACTAGAGGGAAGGCAGCTAGTCATCACCACCCACCGCCAACTCTTGGGCTACTCTTTAGTCTTGCTGGGAGGGCGAGCATGTTTAGCGCGACGCGGGCGCGAACCCCGGATTACGAGTCGCACGCCTTACGCGCTCGGCCATGCCGGGCCAATATATCAGTTCAAAACAGCGATATGTCGGTAAAACTTCCAGTGCTAAAAACCGGGTCTCGATATCCGTAGTGGGCAGAGCACAGATAGTTCATTGTTTAGGTTTATATTAAATTCCAAACAAACAGTACAAAGTAGTTTTTCTGGTGTCAACAATACTTGAACTGTGAATTATATTATTCTTAATTTTAGCATACGAACAACCTGATAAAGACATCTATGAATTTGTACTTTGTACTGTTTGTTTGGAATTTAACATAAATCTAAACAATGTCCTGATAGATACGCGATGAGATTTAATCTCTGTTGTAAGTTGAGCTTTCCTTCAAAACGTTTACATGTGTTACCAGTATTTGTGACTTCTAATTTTAAAATAAATCGAAAAAGGAAACACTGTTTTGAACAAACTAAGCAGTCAATTATTAATTATATATCTCATCATTTATTTTATTATTAATTGTCAAAGTTAACACTATTTACATATAGATACATTTCTTAGATCCATGTCAACCAGGAATGGATGACGAAACATGCATTCCTTCTCCAAACAAAAGTAAGTTACTATACAAATGATGTTATTCAAAGCTTATTTTCAACGTGAGACTATATGTTTAGAAAGGCTGGTGACAAGATGTCGTGACGGAAGAATATTACTGGTTATAGTGACCTATGTTTGTGTTGCACGCGTGTTGTTCTTTGTTCCCATTGAATGTCTTCAGTCCCTTATTAATGAAGGTAAAAAATGTAGTAATGTGTAAAGACACGATCTTTTATAATATTCCAGTACATTGTGGACATTATTTTCTATTATGAAGAATACATCCCTTACCATTTCACCACCCGTAAAACACGATAGACCAAAACACATTATTCATTTCCAATAATTCACTGTTCACAGTATAAACTTTTCTGTTGTCTGAAGTAAGTTTTTGGGTCAGAATTATCTTCCATAAATATTTTCATTCTGCTGGTACTGTTCTATTATTGAAATCGTAAATATTTTTGAAAAAGCGGTTAACTAAAGGAGAATCTTAGATCTATTTGTGTTTAAAAAAAAAAAAAACGTTTATTCACTTTGAATTGTTACCGATTGTTTTACAAGGTATTCTTTTTCGTTTTTAGTTCTTGTAGACACTAATTATAGATTTCTATAACTAGTCTATCAGATAAACAGTATTCAGTTTACAAATTGTTAGCAAGTCAGTATCGAAAATCATGATATTTGAAAGTCTGAGAAATCGTTACTCTTGTCTTTTGTCTTGTTATAAATATATCTAAAATAAAGGTGTTTAGTCACATGTTACATAAAATTATCATACTGTTTTAATGTGAAAACACAGTCGGTGTATTTGGTTATTATAAACTACAAAAACAAGAGAGAAAACAAATTTTAAAATGTGATAAATAAATATATTTACTGGTATTATCACTGGAGAAGTGAAGCTATACTGATAATTCACACTTCGTTACCTGTACTGTTTTATCGATGTGTATACGCATCTCTGTTTGAATACAGAGTGGAAATTTGATTCTAGTAACTCAGAACACTGTCATTATATGGTTGTTTTAACCGTAGGTATAATAAATGAAACATAATGTCCTTCAATATTATCACAGAACAAAAACAAACTGTTCTAAATTCATTTTCTTTCAACTTGTATTTTTCCATTTCAGTAACATCAATATTAGGTCATCCCATTCCCCTCATCATTGGTGCAGCAGAAGTAATACTTTTGATAACTTGTTTAAGGCAAGAAAAAATATTATTTTTAGTTTATTTTAGTTGAATAGATCTTAATATAATTTCTAAGATAATAATAGTTGAACCATTTGTGTGTATTCTCGATGATGAATTTCAAGTGGCTGAGTAATCCAAAATGTTCATTAACTGGAATAATAAATAATTGTTACAAACACTTGCAGTAGAAAGAAATAATAAAGTGAAATTAGCATCATTAGTCTATAATAAACTGTAATTTATATGTGGATCTTCATTTAAAACTTAAATTGTGGAACACTTTTTTCAACCAACATTACAAGTTCTTGTAAGTATGTTATTGTTCAACCAGTTTTATATGTAAATACAAAAAGGTACTGTGTGTTAGTACAAATACTTAGAGTTGAAACGTGTAAAATATTGGCAACCTAAACTTTTACAATTAGAGTAATTGGTTTGTTTGTTTTGGAATTTCGCACAAAGCTACTCGAGGGCCATCTGTGCTAGCCGTCCCTAATTTAGCAGTGTAAGACTAGATGGAAGGCAGCTAGTCATCACCACCCACCGCCAACTCTTGGGCTACTCTTTTACCAACGAATAGTGGGATTGACCGTCACATTATAACGCCCCCACGGCTGGGAGGGCGAGCATGTTTGGCGCGAACCCGCGACCCTCAGATTACGAAGCGCACGCCTTAACGCGCTAGGCCATGCCAGGCCCCTAGAGTAATTAGAAAACACTTGAGATAAATACAAAAGGCATTTTCATTCAAACAATTTATTTAACTAATTAATGATTTCCAATTTATTTTAATATGGTATTTAATTAAAAGTGGAATTTATTAGCAAGTACAATATTTATTAATTTATCCCTCTTAAGTTATAACATTTTATTTCTGTTTCCTTACTGTCATTCAACATGTTGAGGATGCCACTGTGCCTCTCGTTGCTAAATATTGTTATTTTTAGAATATAATTAGATTATATTTTTAATTGAAATAACACTGATGTATAAATTACAGTCAAATTAAATCATCTATGTTATTTATTGGTGGTTTTCTTCCGTAGTCTTATAATTTGGAAATGCTGCTGTAAAACAGAAAGACGGAAAGAAGATGAGGTGATCGTCGAGGATGGAAAAGATACAATAAAACCACTAATACCACAAAACTCAATAGAAAAACCAAGTAAACATGTAAAAAACAATAGAAAACCACAGCATAATACAAAAAATAGACCAAGGAAAGTGCGGAATGTTCACCTGTCTCAAGTAAGTAATGGAATGATAGAAAATGTTATCGTATTATTTTCTTTCATAGTAAGAGCCTTGAAGTGGCAAAGCAGTATGTCTGAGGACTTATAACGCTATAAACCGAGTGTCGAAAGCCGTGGTGGGTAAAGCACAGATAGATCACTGTGTTTAATTTCAAATAAACAAACATAAGAATAATGTAATATATCTTCAGTCACGTATGTTAACTTACTTTCTATACATTTTTATGCTTGTGTTCTTCATGAAATTTAGACTCCGTTATAAATATAACGTATTAAGGTTATAAACTCTACTCTCTAATCTTCCACCTTAAAATAAAAGTTTCAATTTGATGGCACGGTATCACTTTTTAGATGGAAATTGTAGACGGTTTGAATGGACACCGAGTGATAACTACTTTCTCGAAATGTTGTATATATAATACAGGTTTCTTCTTTATCTCTGCAGCCATTTCCAAACATACATGAAATTTTTATACTCACTTGACCCTGTTTATGCGTCATGTGTTTCCACAGTAAGTGTACAATTTACACAGCTACGGATGAATCTTAACCAAGTTTGGTGTACAGCTTCCCTGTATAACAACAATCACTTTGTGTCATGTTTCTTAACAACAAATGTTATAACCTGATATTGTTGTTAGTCTATAAACTGAAAGTATATAATGAAATGTACAGACAACAAAAGTGAAAAAATTACACATTTTCTACTGTTTTAACATTTGGAAAGATATTTTAAGATGTTTCTAACCTGGCCATATGAAAACACTTCCAATTGTATTGAAGCTGTTTTAAATGACAGCATTAAACCTGCTACAGAGAGAGTTTTCTAAGTATTTATTTCATGGTTTTTACTGATCTGTTTACATATAAGGGAAAAGATTCTTCATGTCCAAAGATAACTTTCACTATTTATAAATTTAGGTAACCTTCGTCCAGAGGACTAGTACTCCAGCTAGTATACAATATTTTCTTCATTACCATTCACGCCGTCTCCAAATATTTAATAAATGTTTATTCTGTAAGGTTGTATCGCTTGTCTGTCTTTATGAGTCATTCACTTCTGAAGTGGGGTCGTGCTTATCCTATTTACTAGTACAAAGACTTATCAAAAGTATGATTTGAGGACTTAAACCCTTCATATGTTATAATTACAATGATAATTGACATATATAGGTAGTCTAAGTAGTTTAGGATACCACACTGCCCCTCTTGCCTCAGATGAAACAATAATACTTTATTGTTGTTCTTCTTGTTCTTTTTCATTGCGTAAAAATTTGAATTTTATTATGAACCCCAGCAACTAGTTTTAGTTCATAAAGCAAGTAATAGGAATTGGCTAGTAATTCACAACTTACCCAATGATAGTAAGTTCTTTATTTATATTTGCTTTATTTAGTTTGCTGTTTAAAAAATCCGACATTTGCCAATTGTTTTTGCTAGGATAATTGCAGAACTTTGATGTATCTTATCTAATATCCAAACACCCCTTTCGTCATGACAAATTTCGAAACAGTAGAAATTCGTTAACGAATTTACATTCATGTTAGCTAGGAAGTATTGGATTATTTTAAGGTCCACAGAAAGTTTAAAAAATGTTTCATTTTTTATAAAGCATCATTATTATCGTGTTCTTCTTCCTCTTGCGTCTTAATTCAAATCTATATTCTCGACGTTGATAAATATTGCAGCGCCATCTCGAAGCTAAACGGCTTTCAGACAAACCTAAACGTTTTCCAGACAAACCTTGAATGTTAGAATATTGAAATGAAAAAGCAGTCATAGATTAAGGACCTCTGGTGGAACTCAGTAGTAAGATCGAGTGCTTATTACTCTAAGACTGCTTTTAATATTTGTGCCGGATTTACAACGCTAAAATCAGGGGTTCGATTCCCCTCAGTGGGCTGAGCCGATAGCCTTTGTGGCTTTGCTAAAAGAAAAACACACAAAGCTTTCTGATAAAAAACAAACAAATAAACATAGAGGAAACTTTACACTAAACTAACCTAAATATGCATCACACAATTTAACATTTTCAAACGTAAAGCTGTAAATACCGAAACCCTTTTTCATTTCAATTTCTTCTGTTATTTATTACTTTTGAAATTCTCATATTTTTAATATCACTTATGAATAATTGTTTACATTTTATTCTCATTAGTACAAGAGCAATGTGATATTTTCTACAGACTATCCCCAAAATCATTAAAGTTGTAAATATTTTGATATATATAAGATAAACATTCCCCACATTTTACTTATTAAAAATCAATCATGGAGCTAATTAGTTTGTTTAAAATTTGGATATTTAAATAGAAATGTTGATTGAAGATGTGTTATTTTAACTGATATCCATTAAATTGATATAAACCAGTTATCAGTTGTTGCACTGTATTAATTTTCTATATAATGGTATTTAACGTCAACTTATTATGATTCTTGTTGTTTTTAGGAAAAAAACAAAGAAAAAAAATTCACCAAATACAAAGCATACCGACCACTGTATTACAAAGAATTAAAACATAAATTTAAACAGCTATCAAACACAGATTCCGATAGTCCATAGAACCAAACTGAAGATCTTTTCCATCCTCGTCGATTTTCTCTACCAATTAGAGATACTGGAGCTCGATTTATGTTTTCTTGTCCCGGATTTTTAGAAATTTCCCATGGATGAAAAAAGTTAAAATAAAAGGTATGTTAACAGAAAATATAAAACAACATAGAATATAAATTTGTCTGGTTTTACCCCGTTAAAAATTCCGTGTTTGTTTCAAAGAAAGTGATTATTTTTTACATAAGCTGCATAAATTATAACGATATTGTATTTTTTTAATAAACAAAAACAAACAGCATTATTATATACTTCCATTTGTTTTACAAATAGAGATGGTTGTTCCTATATACATAAAGTGTTATTACAGGTTTAGATAGTCCTGGTGGACTGACGCAGATTACCTATTATGTGTGTGCTTAATTTTAAACAGAAAATAAGCAAATAGTTCTATATATGATTTACATTTACAGATTTGCATCTATAACATTTCATACGTATTGCACTTGTTATTAACTTATTGCTTTACATTTCTACAATTAATATATTATGTAACATGTATTTGTAATGAAATGACAAACAAAAACGTACCAAAAATGATTGTAAATATAAAATGTACTGTAGGATGAAAGACTGCTGAAGTGGATACACATTGCAGTGGATGTCTAGTCTTAACTGTTCACAATCTCTCATGATGAAATTCATAAATAAATGAAAATAATAAGACGTGGGTACTCAAGCCCAGAACATACTACCTATATCACAGACACTTATGGAAAGATGATAGTTCTGCAAAGCAAAGAAGAAGAAAATGAAAATAATAAGATACTACCACATGAAAGTAAGATAAACGCATTATAACTCCCTTATGGTGATAAGGCACTAATTAGCAGCCCAGTGGACAAATTATACTGGTATAAAAGGATCCAACCAGTTATCTAAACTAACTAGTATAATTCCCAACTACCAATCATTAAGTCCACTATAAAATCTAATTTTCAGCCACTATAGAAAATAAGAAGTTAATTTGCATATACCTCGGGCGAAGTTGTTTAAATGACTTTATTAATAACTAAAAGTACTTATCACAATCAGTAAAATATCCTCATTTTTTACGGGGCCTGGCATGGCCTAGCGCGTTAAGGCGTGCGCTTCGTAATCTGAGGGTCGCGCCAAACATGCTCGCCCTCCCAGTCGTGGGGGCGTTATAATGTGACGGTCAATCCCACTATTCGTTGGTAAAAGAGTAGCCCAAGAGTTGGCGGTAGGTGATGATGACCAGCTGCCTTCCCTCTTGTCTTACACTGCTAAACTAGGGACGGCTAGCACAGACAGCCCTCGAGTAGCTTTGTGCGAAATTCCAAAAACCAAACTGATTTTTTACTTATTTATATATTTTAATACATTTTATTTAATATTATATTTAACGAAGACTTGTTTAGATGCTCAAACATTTGTCAGAATCTGTTAATCATGAAGTTTAATGTATCATAAAGTTGTAGGTTAGACATATTATTATCTGACATTTGTATTATTGAAGTTCAGTTTTGCACTCAGTTACGTTTACTGAAAAATAGTTTAGTGAAAATGTAGATAGAAATAATATGGAGTTGACCTTGAGAACTAAAAAATATTGAGTGTAATTGTGAAGTTGAAATTTATAGTAAGTGTAGTGTCAGATTACTCAGCATTCGATTAAGTTTTACGTTGGTACGAAATGGTATGACATAATTCTACAAAGTAAAATCGTAACCTATATCTCCAGTATGTAACTTTATTAAAGCAATATTTCGTTATTATAAGAACTATGGATATCTCACAAGTTCACTGACCTAGTTAAATCTAAATTGGAACACTGTCATTCGTAAATCGAACATTAATAAACGTTTCTAAAAAGTTCATATTACAATAAAATAATATCAAACTCTTTAAAATATATATCGTTAAGATTAAAAACATTTGGAACATGGATTAAGATTGAAGTGATGTTATCGGAAAAAGAAACAATAAATAGAAGAAATTGGGAAACGTAAATCTGAAACCTTAGTCAATAAATACTCAAAAAATATTGAACAATATAATTACATTCTGGATATTTAGGTCGTAATTTTACTTACGTTTATGGAAATGTCTCATAATAAATTCCTGTGAGACAACCATAATGTTGTAGTTCCGGATGTTGTCACTAGAGGATATTTTATAGATTTTAATATGTAGAACTCTGAAGCACTCTCTACATATACTCATGAAATAGAAATATATGTTAAGATATTGTTTTATGTATGTTTTGATAAAATGTGATTAAATAATACCAATGAAAATATGAATAAATGTTTAAGTATGTAACATATTGTATTCTACATCCAACAATGCTAATAGCTTACTTATCGCTATTTATTTAGTATTGTTATACGTTCAAACTGTTTGATATTATTTTTATATAATATGAACTTTCTACACAAGCGTATCAATGCTTGATTAACGAATTGCCGAGTTCCAATTTAGATTTAACTGGATTAATGAACTTGAAGTATATCGGTGGTTCTTGTCGAAGCTGTAACAACGAAATATTGATGTAGGTCATGATTATATTTACATTTATAGAAGTATCTCGTAATAAGTTCCAGTTTATGTTAAACAAAATTAAGAAAAATAATTAAGGCATAATTATTTATCTAATAATATGTATATGGTATGAATTACAGTATATTAGATAAACTATAAACTGGAAAACATAAATTAATACTTTGATGAAAATACTAAAAACCTATATGTACATTTATGTTAGAATCATAACTGTTTTATAGAATTGTACCTTTCATAAAACGTCTAATTACAGCGATTTGTTTCATTAGTGACTTTTGATTTTAGCGTATCTTACCTGAGAAGAACTTTGAAACACAATGACAACATTAACGTAAATACAGACAATAAATTGTTTATACGTTAATTTATACTTGTATTTCAGATGTACTAACAAACATGATTATTTTTATGACTCCTGCTAAATTCGTTATTTTAACATTGTCTACAATATATATAATTTGTCGCTTTCTTAAAAATGAAGTAGTAATGAAACAGTAAGTTTCTGTATATTTACTACGTTGAAAGATTGAAAAACTTTAAAGAAACACTCTTTTATTTCAGTTTGATAAATATGAAGTTTCCTGAAACAGACATTTTCACTTTGTAATTTGGTTCATTTGCATTTACTAACAAAAGATGTCAGTGTTACCTAGTGTATTGTAAAGAAAACAAATATAATAGAGTAGTAAATATTGTAACACAACATATTTATAACATTTACACTTGGCACTCGAAGGTTTATAATTTCACAGTTCAAAATTTTTGTCTTGATGAGATCTTTAAACTTGAATGTTTATATCTAAATCTACATATTGTGCTTTGTTTCTAGAAAGAGATCTCTTTTTTCTAGAGCGAACTCTGGAGGATAGACTTGTAGAGCTGTGTCTAAAATATCTTGATAATTTGGAAGAAAAATATCATTTCTATATCTTTAAGTTTAACTAACGTCCAAAGCTGTGGTAATTTTTTTTAAAATTATCACAGGAAGTTACATATTTACCATTCAGACTAGTAATTTACTCAAATTATTACTTTTGAAATAACTGATGAAATATTACTATTGCTTCAAAGCTTTAACATTTTATTTTTACACAACATATTTAATAATGATAATTTTCTGGTTCATTCTCCCTTTGTTTTTACATGTGCACGTATGGAAAATTGTATATGATAATATAGTTGACTACACTATATACTGCAAGACAATTATCTTCTTCACTAGGAAGGCAGGTGCTACCTTCAGGATGTATCCTCTATTATCTTCATTTGTGAAATATCCAGTAGTAACATGGGTAACACATGCATGCTGAGAGGAAAGTATTAAAGAACCTTTGTGTATGATGCTGGGCTTTCTTAGATTGGAAAACCAACACAAGGAAAATGGAGAATAAAGTCAAACTTACAAGTACAAATTTCTTAGGTACAAATTATGCTTATCATCCTGTGTATTATATCTTGGTGAACTGTATTATCACATCTATTTGTGTGCTATAAAGAATTATTTGCGTTCACTGCCAAGTTGTGTCCATTTTTTTCTTCAATTCATTAAAGTAAGAAATTATGTTTTATCTTTGCATAGTTGTGTCTGCTAAATCTCGTGCAATTTAGTTGCTACTATTACCTCTAGATTTCCAGTGCACCTGAGAATACCACAAAATGATAAAAATTTGAATTATGTGGGAGAAGAAACAAATGAAAAATTTAAAAAATAATAAAATCTAATTTTTCAAAAAGAATACTATAGAAAATGTATATTGATGTTATTGATAAGGAAGTGACTAGATACAGAAAGGAAAATGAAGCCTCTAGAAGGTTATTAAGCCTTCTTAAGTGTGAAAAATATTTAAAACTTTGCTTAATACGTTTTATTTTAAGCTCTGAATTTTCACTTATATTTCATTTAGTTTAATCCATCACATCCCTACTAAAAATGATTTAATAACAAAATTGATATTCATTTCAAAAACACAGAATTCAACCAAATAAGTAACTACAGTTTACTGATTTTTCTAACACAGATAAGAGAAACTTTACACACCCTCACATAAGATTCATAAAGAGTTTACGAGCAAACGTTATACATCAAAAAGCAACAACATAGACACTAAATTTAAAACCATACAATGAAAGATTATTTTCTAAGGCCTATCTTTCTTGTAACTTTTTCATTACTATCTCTCAACATTTCCGAGCTTTTGCTGTTATCTTTGATATAGTTTTTCTTCCATCTGGCTCAAGTGACATACTTCTTTTTGGCTGGATGAATGGTTAAGGTTTGTTTAACATACTCAGCATTGCTCTTTCTAACCTTATTTCTATTCTCGCATGAATGCTCTCTTCACTGGGACAAAAACGTTTTAAGGTTATCAACATAAGATTTTCTCCTTTTCTTTTATTTTGTTTTCTTAAAGTCATATATTAAAAAATGCAGTTTCAATTATTATGTACAATTTCAGATGTCAAGAGATCACAGTCAGTTTGAAGACAAAGCAAATGTAAATTATACAAGTTATCCTTTTTTCTTTTCAGCCTAGAATACTCAAGCAAAGCTTTGTCAGAATTCAGAAGTGGTGGTATGCATATTAATGTGAGAGACTCATGTATTAGGCTCCTACTTCTCTGATGGAATTGCTTCATTCAACACAGATCCTTTAAGTCAGATGTATAGAAATTAAAACTTTATTTTCAAAAATTAGATCACAGTTAATGCTTGATGATAATCAAAATCAATATCACACAATTTTTTCATAAGATACAATACAGTATTTCTGTTATAAATAAAAGATAATATTGTAACACCTCTATAAACATGAGACTTCAAAGTGCAGATTTTCTTTAGATATAGATATAACAGTCTTTTACTAATTTATTCATATCCCAGTGGAAAATTGTAACAATTTCATTAAGATACTGACATGAAACTTCATAAAAATAAATACTGAGGTTAAGGTTAATCAGTATTTAACTGAATGTATCAGTATGGTGTCTTATCAAATTGCATACTGAGCTTAAAATAAAGGCATCAACTTAACTAATGTGCTAATATAGCGTTTTATAAAAGTACACATTGAGGTTTATAAGACAAGCAATATTCAACCTTACTGAATATTCACCAATATCCTCAGGTGGAACTGGTACACTGTATGAGTCCATTCAATCATACAACTCTCTCGTCACATTTAAGCCTGCTTCCATATCTTCTATCTGTTACAATTTTAATTTCCAAAGCTTATTATTCTTCTTACAGACAGAGTTTTAGATTGTGTATGTAATCATGGTGATGGTATAACAAATACTTTAAGTTACTTTTTATATATATAATAAATGTTTCTTTCAGCACAAAGACATAGAATGGGCTATCTGTTCAATGTTCGATTTCCCATAATAATATAGTATAAAATAAGTGAGATTTTCCACTAATTCATTTATTTGTATTGTGATGCAGTTTGTAACTTATTTACATACATATGTGTAAATGGAATGTAGTAGTAAAGTCAAATTAATGAACTAATATATACAATCTTAGTGAATTAATATACTGGACCACATGCAAAGTGCACCAAAGTTATATAAATTAAACTGAAAAAATTTGAAAAAAATACTGCTATTTTTCGTAACTATTATAATGCACCAGTTGCTTCCAAAAATTCTGTTAACCTTATTATAAACTAATATTGTGGGTGAACAATAAATATTGTATATAACTATGTATTTGTAGATCAGCTTCTGTGTGTGTAATCTGATAACAGAATATCCTTCCTTTTATTCAGAGCATATGCTTTTCCAATTGTCACCAAACTATGGTAATTATTTTTCATTTTCAAATGCATTTTGAAACAAACTTATCTACATTAGAAAGCCTCGAGTTGAGATGAGTGTTTTGTTTTTAAAATTCCTGCAATTATCTTTTCAGGTGGAAATAATAGCTTGGTTTGGTGTTTATATTATAAGAACCATTTTTAACACCAGGAGAAATGCTGGATGTGGTTTATCTATTGTTATATTGTTGATGCACAATATGTTCACAGACCAAGCATTACAGTCTTGTCCTGTCACAGGTGGCTTGGCAAAAGACACAGGCTGCTCAGAAGAAATGGTAATATCTTTGTTTGAACCAGCAGTTGAGGCCATAGTTGATAAGTTACTCTATATGCAGGCATTGTAAATGTGGAGTGCAATAATTTTATTATCTTGAAAACCTAAGGTGTGTGTATTCAAATTCAGATACAATTTACTATTGCTAATGCACCCCAGTGGCTCTGCAGTATGTCTGTGAAATCATACTGCTAAAAACTGGGTTTTGATACCCGTGGTGGGCAGAACAAAAATAGCCCAATGTGTAGCTTTGTGCTTAATTCTAAACAAAGAAATGGTTAATGTTAACTTTAACTTCAAAAAATGGTTTGAAATATTTAATTTAGAATGTCCATGAAATGTCCAGTTTCTGATTTTCTCAACATTATAAAATAATTATTTGTGTGTCTGAACCAGCTTTACATTTTGAAAAAAAAACTGTATTCATCAAAGGAAAATAACATGCCTGAAAGAATGATTCCAGCTCTGTAATAAAAGCCAGCAGAACAAAATTAAGCAAATAAGGGTTGAAAACAGAAAACAAAGGAGCTCAAGTTGTCTACAAGTTCTGCAAACAAGGCTGTATTATTTATGAAACTTTTATAAAATTCATCTGAGAATAAAACTGAATACATTTTGGCTAATCATTATCTAATACTTATCACAGAATAAATGTTCACTACAACCTAATCCACATTCGGGCAGAACCAAACTGATTACATCCATAACTACTTTACTGTAAATTTTGAAAAATTGCAATGAAACATTAACTGAAAAACAAATTTTTATATCAAACAAAATTTTATAATTTCTTGCTGATGTGGCAAATTCTAGGTTTGATATTTTTCTTGCTAGATTCTTGGCAACAATATCTAAAAATTATCCAAATGGCACATTGATTCACAATATAATTACTGCCAGATTTTCTGTTAATGTTCAGGGCATCCATTTTGAAATTCAAAATTGATACCATTTGCAGCTATTTCACACCATTTGCATGGAAATGAGAAATAACAATTAACATTGACATATATGTCACCACAATTTATGGATAAGAACCTGTCACACGCATAATGAAATACTGATTTGTTAAGCTTTACTGACTAGACATATCAAATATGACATCTGTTTAATGCTTCCCTGAGAACACTGTGGTTTTATTGACAAGATTTGCTGCTAGCATTATTTCCATGTCAATAAAAGTTTTATCTGTAATAAAATGATTCTTACAGAATGTAGTATTTGTTGTTAAATTATTTAAGAATTGATTCAGTGATCAAGTAACGTTAGGCTTTCTTATTACAGATAATCTAAGGGTCATATCAAGTAATTCATAATGATGAGAAACCCACTTGAAGTAAAAATGTATTCTCAAGACAGCTGGTATAGGTATTAACACTTTTGTTAAAATAAAGTACAGAATAATATTTCTAGTGTAGTTGCAAACTCTCTTTGTTAACATGAAAATGGCCCGAGAAGGTCAAAACATTGTTCTGTACTTTATTTTAATTAAAGTTTCAATACCCTTACCAGCCGTCTTGAGAATACATGTCAAGTAATCCTTGTAAAATTCCCCTATAAAACATATAATAAAGACAGAGAAAAGTGTTAATATCAAGGTCTAATTGAAATGCCAGGGTGACAAAATTATAAGTAGTGTGACAGTGACTCAGATTTTTAATGGCAATCACCACAAAAGAACCATAGAGGCTCGTAAAATCAGTGTTCAAGTACTGTTTTAACTCTACTTCAAAGTGTTTTTGATGACTGACAAGCTCTTAAACAGTCACGAGACCAGTGTAGTACAGCTGAAAATTGCATGTAATAATAATAAAGACATGGGAAAAGAACAGACATTCATGACTGAGCTGGAATTCTTGAATATAGAAGCCCAATTTAAAGGACTCATTTAGCCTGCATTTGTCAACACAGATGACTGACAAAAGTTGAGTGAAAAAGGACTTGATGACTGCTACAACAAGAATATCTCAGTGAACAATGAATAATTTCACATGTATAAAAAACACTGTACTATAATAAACACAAGTTATTACAATAAATGTATAATGGTAAACCTGTTACACCATCTAGGTTACCTGTGTTTAAATTTACATTTAAAATCAATTATTATTTTTTACCACCAGTCACATCTAATTTGGGAATAGATGTAAGTGAAAACTGTTATTATTAACTGGGTGCCTTTTTCTCCCATGGTTTTGAAATTGACTTGATTTTATGTCCTTCGAGTTATTGGTTATTTGGATGGACTTCTATATTTCATTCTGAAGGGTCTTTTATCTCTGGCTTTCCTTTATTTATTTTGCACGTTATTTTTTGTTTCATATTTTACATCAAAATTTCGTATATTTCTAGATTTACTAGTTTTATTTACTTTGTAAATACTAAAAGTTCCTATATTATGTTCACTCGTTAGTATTGAATACTTTCTCTTAGTATGTTTACTTATGTGTCTTTTTGGCTACCCTTCATGACTTCCCAGATCTCTTTCCTTCCTCCTCAGGATTGTATCTCATCCATTTGTTTTGTTTAGTTTGTTCAAAATCCTCTATGCCAACTCAACTGGGATTTTACTCTCATTTATTTGTTTTATCCAAAAATATGGAATATTGGGAACTCATCAAAGATCTGTTTTGACTATATACTTATCTGGAGACACCTCACTTCACCATGGAATTCTACCTCTCATTTTAGTGAGTTTTTTCCTCAGAACTTTAAATGACCAAGTTCAGTTTGTTGGCCACCTATCTTCACATCTCAGTTGCCCCATTGTGACATCCTTTTCTTTGGTTCATCCACAATAGTACTGTCTTACAGTTCTGGGCACTGCCATTTGGTCTTTCTTCAACTCAGTTCATATTTTGCCAAGAAGTATGATCTTTTGCATGCCATTTTCACTAACTTAGCCTTCAGACTCACAATTACATGGTCAACTGGCTGCTACAACTCACTTTTTGGGCCAAGTCAGCAACCCACATTCATTTATTTCTTCAAGAGTCCCCCAGTGCCACAGCTGTATGTCTGCAGACTTATAACACTAGAAACTGGGTTTTAATAACTGGTGGGCAAAGTACAGGTAGACAACTGTGTAGTTTTTGCTTAACTTCAAGGCAAACAAACAAACTCCTTCAAGAAGCTGCTTGAGTTGGGTTTCCCATAAAGTTCGAGAAGTTCTTTACTACCCCCAGTAGAATGGGAGGTCAGGAAGGCTTTACCTTCTTCTCTCTCTGTGTGAGAGGTTTTAATCAAAGTTTGTTGTCATATTTTAGAGGCTTACAGAAGAATAATGATACAGAAGTTATAAAGCAGACACTGAAATTAACACTTCCATAACTGGTTTTGTGTATTTAACATAAGCTTGTAACCACCATGTAACTATGAATGTATATGCACCATAACAATGATAGTACCTTATGTGATTTCAAAAAACTTGGTATACAGTAAACAAGTATTTTGCAAAAAAACACCATTAAAATTTTCAGTTGAGGAATCTCATTAAAACTTTGTCCATAAATATAAGGAGTAAGATAGTGGGTGAATAATGCAAATGTAAAGTGATTTTCATGTCAAAATAAAAATACTTTACTTTACATAAAACTTTTGAAACTTTATTTGCATAATCACTAAATTTTTCTAAATATATGTAACTTTTTTTTTTTTTTTCAGAAAAACTTTGCAATGTTTTTCTTGTTTTATCTACCATAACATATACTGGGTTGGTGAACTTAAACTTACCTTGTTACCACCATATAAAATTACAAAATATATATAAATTACCTTTTTTTCATTCTAAAATGATATAAAGTTGTAACAAGGTACTAGAACTGTTTATTTTAAATACCTTATAGCTTGTAACAGTACAGAGATGCTTATATTTTATTGTTTATTGTACCTTGAATGTTGTGTAACTAATAATTATACCACACAAGTTGTAAATCCCTAAACAGATATGCAATGAACATTAACACATCAAATTATATAACCATGAGCTGCTCACAAACATACTCTGTTAAGAAGAATTTCTTTTATTCTTTACTTTATCTTATAAGTTTCTATTTTTACATTTTACTTACTGTTATAATAATAAAAAAAGAACATTAAAAACATGAAATAAAGTACGTCTTGGTCTTTTCTTCATTTTTTATTTTATTTGTCATAAAATGTTATATTTTTTACGTATTAATGGTATTGATACAACAATTAATGCAAATAATAACACACAGAAAACACTGTCCTATAATTATCATAATTTTCTGGCTTTCTAACTGTATAATAATATCCTTAAAGAAATTCAGCTAAGCTCTACAATTTCAAACGACAAAATAGATAGTGCTGTGTAAAGAAAACAACAAACATCATCATTAGATAGATTAAAACTTTAGCTTTCTATTGGGTATCAATGATATTGTATGAAACATTAAAGAGAACGATTGGTATTTGTGAAAGATGGAACGTGATAAGTGGGTCTGATTATCTAGTTTGTGGTTTATAGGAAAAATAACAATGGGAGTTAAAAGTATACTTTGTCTATATTATAATTAGAAGTCTATGTGGCATTTCTTATTTCTTGGAGGGGTGTTCAATAAATTAGAGAAGAGGAAGAACTTAGAGATCAAATGTAACAATTCTAATAGCAGGAAAGATTTAGGATTTTATAATTATTTACTTTTAAGAAAAAGAACTTTAAAAAAAATACAATATTAAAATTGTGTTCACAAACTATGTTTTTATACCAAATTTATCTGTGTATATTGACAATAAAGTCTTTGATTTAAACTTTAAACGTAACTCTGTAAAACATTGTGACGTGCACACCTCAAGCAACAGTATGTCAAAAGGCTAACAAAGTAGATATCTTTATACACAATCACCACAAAAGTATTACATGTAAACAAGTTTTCCATGAGCATCAATAATAATATTAGAAGGTAGACAACTTCCTTTTATTATCGCAATTTTTCTTGTTTTCTAATTTTTGGTGGTCAGGAGGTAGGTCAAATTGACCAACATTGTATAAAGAAAATAACATATAAAATATAAAGTTTTACCAAAAACAAACAATTGTATATAAGATAAAGCAAATAAAATTTGACATTTTTAGATTAAGGTTATTTTTAGTCTCAAGATGTAAATCACTTTCCACAGAAATTAGTGACAAAAGTACTCAATATATTCACAGAAAAATTGTTTTTTACTTTATTAAAAACACTTCACTAAAAATAATTTTTTTTAATGTGAAACACTTATAACATTCACTGAAAGTCTGTCATTTGTTTTAAAGATATGTATACAAAATTAAAAGTCATTAGAATCAAAAGTGTAAGTGAGTAAAGACAAAGATATCATGTGAGCAGTCAAACAGACCCATGCTGAAACAGGTAAATCTATTCAAGTTCTCCATTTACAATATCCAAGGGAAAGCAACATTTGTGTGTTAACCACTGACATGAAACTGGTTAAATGTCTGAACTATCAATTTGTGCACCATGACTCATGTATAATGAAAACCACAATCTAACATAGCCATTTACCAGAAGATTTTGCATGCAGTGTTCATGCATACAAAAATAATTAGGCTAAGGACCATATGGTAGGTTAAAAGAAACAATTCCAATTAAAACATTACATAAGGTATCAAATATAATACAAATAGATAGTATTTGTCTCACTCTACAGGGTGGCCCGTAAGTCCATACCCATCCATACATCTTATGTATCCGGTATATCCGTGTGCTATCCCTCATTCTCGCTGCATAATATTATGCCACACCATGTTCTCTGACACATTTGCAAGTGTAAATGGGCTTACATCAGCCACATTTCTCTGAAAAAAAACAAACAAATTTATAATACATGCGTAACTGAATATAACATAATAACATATGGATGGGTAGGGATGTATGGGCCACCCTGTATATAGAAAATGTATTCATGAGGTACATATAGTAATTTATGTAACAAAGGCATCAAAGTCATGTTCATGTAATTGAACATGTGTCCAGTCATCCTATTGTCTGTATAATAATAATCACAAGAAATTAGAAGCTTTTATCCTATCAATTCTCCCAGATAATCTTATAAGCTTTTATAAGATCACTTCTTACTCTTCTTTACTCAGCATTTCCCTGCATGCAACCTAAAATCTTGTTTTCCTTATGATTAACTAACATATATTGTCTAGAAGACCTTAGGAACACTAACAATTATGCCTCAATCTTACTTACTTGATTTTTACAATGTCTTGAATGCAATATGAGGTCCAGAAATTTATTAACTGTGCCTTATTTTAGTTGTTTTATCCTCTGTTCTCTTCCACTCCTAGGTATGTTTTAGTATTGTATATAGAATCCAGGTTAACTGGGTTACAACTAAAATATTCCTGGTTGACCAAGTATGATAATGACTGAAAATGTCTGATGACCATTGCTGTCAGTGAACAAAGGTAATGAGGTGACCTTATTCACTGGACAAAGAATGTAAGTTGAAATTCTTGATATGAGCCTACTTTCTTTGTTCACACTTTTACTAAATGATCAAGAAGAAAGATGCACTACTTTGAAGAGCTAAATATTTAGCATTACAGATATCAATCTTGAAGTAAAGAGGACTGGAAGGTTAAACACCAACCATCTAGTGGAAGAGGAATATTGTATTGTTTGAAATGGTAAGTGAGCTGCATCAGCTAATCCAATTTATCAGTACAATAATGAATTTTAGTAGTCTGTTCTCTTTATTATACTTTTAAAATTAAACAAAAAGTTGGTCTGTTCTTTTATGTTCTTAACCCTACATTAGAATTTCACCCTGTATAAAACAGCTGCTCAAATAGGTTCAGTAATCTGAAATTACATAAAGCCCATTATTTCAGTGGCATTTACTGTGTATGTATGGTAAGAACAATAAGTCTCTGTGATAACCTGCTGCTGATATTATGAGCAAGCAGCAACAGGTTAATCCCAATCACATTATGTCAGGGCTTATGGAATGTCATCAAGACTGCATAGATTTCTTTGAAGACCTGATTGAGAATTGCCATGTTTTATATCCAAGAAATTGCTGTGGTAGTGACATTTTCCAATATTAAGCTACAAGGTAGGTATCTTGAGGTTTTAAGTAAAGCTGCTGATAAACCTGGCAATTTTTATTAGAACTCATAATCAAGTATTCTTTATAAACACAATATAGGAGAATCAAAATTAATTTAGTGCATCACTTCTTAGCTTGCAGCCTGAGCAAATATAATTATTGTCAGAAAACAACAAAATTATAAACCCTGTCATCTTGAAAATCCATCAAAGGTAATGAGCACATTGTTTTTTTGTAACTTACAAGAGGGTAAAAATTGTAGATAATGGAAAAGTAATTAAAAGTTTTAATGACATTATAAAATCTAAAAAATTATCAAATGTTTATACCCTAGTATTTTAGTAGTATTAAAAAGCCTTTTAATACTATATATTTTAATACTATATATATATATATACGAGCTGTCTCAGATATAATTTTTTTTCACCTTTAAGAGATTGTAGATTGACCAAATGTAATTATTTTACCTGAATAATAAATATAAAAAGGTTCAGTCATAAAAGTGACATATTCTGATAAAATATAATAACTTTTAAACAGTTGTATGAAACAAAATAAAGAAAAATTGCAAATATACTTTAAGAATGTAATGTAACAAGCTAGAAACATAAAATCCCTCTGAATGCATTAATTAAAATAAAAACTACATCTACTTTGGACTTCAAAGGTTTATTACATGTATTAATGATCTAATGATTTCATTCATAAATAATTTCAACCAGACAATATGGTGAATGGATGGTGGATAATATTATGTACACATTAGACAGAATGTGTTTGTTCTGTTATAGCAAAGCAGCATCAGGCCATCTACTGTGTCCACCAAGGGGAATCAAAGCCCTGATTTTAGCATTGTAAATTCAAACACTAACCTCTTTCCTACTAGGGAACAGACAATGAACACTTGTATAACAGTTGTTATGGAGTGAATGCCTTTTCTAAGTTAGCATTCACAAACTTCATATTATAAAAACTGTTGTTATAACAAACTACTTGCATCAATTGTATTTCAACCACTACTGTAGTTGTTGTATGCCAGTGAGCCTTATAAGCTGTTAAATGCAATGGTAGCCCACATCAAGATCTTATATCAAGGTTAAAATAGCCTTCTTATTTACAAATTATAAACTTCTCTAAAAAAAAGATTCCTAATTATTTTAGCTTGTTTCACCACAGTCAAATACATTAGACTACTGAAGGTTTTTCAATGTGTGTAAATATTCATACTTAAATAATTTTAAACCTTTACACCACCATTATTTTCCAATGGGATTCCAAACATATTTTTACATGGTGTCTTTGTTGTTAAAATTTGCAATAATTTTATCAAGATACAAATTATAGTTGATACTATGGAATAAGAACCAGAATCTCATTTGATTAAGTAAGTGGTTCAAAAGTTGTATGAAGTTCAAAGTTAGAAAATTGAAAACAGATGTTTAATTTCAAAGAGAATGGCTGATATTTACCTGTAAGTATTTTGCAGTAAAAACAATATTTCATGGTTAAAAAGGCTCCAATACATACAAAGATACATTAACAAATCCACCATCATATCATATTATTTACGGTTGGCGGCCCGGGATGGCCAGGTGGGTTAAGGCATGCGACTTGTTATCTGAGGGTCTCGGAAGAGCAACGACTTAACACTACCTATTGCCAACCCTAGGTTAGTCTTTTACCAAACATGCTTAACCTTTCAGCCGTGGAGGCGTTATAATGTGACGGTCTATCCAACTGTACGTTGGTAAAAGAGTAGTTCAAGAGTTGGCATTGGGTGGTGATGACTAGCAACCTTCCCTCTAGTCTTAAATTAGGGACAACTAGCGCAGGTAGCCCTCGAGTAGCTTTGCGCGAAATTCAAAAACAAAACAATTTACAGTAGGAAAATAATTAAATGTATAAAAACAATTACCTTTTAAAATTATGCAAGAGTGTACACGTTATCTTATATAATTATAGATAACTCAATTGTTAAAATATTATGCTAAAATATTTTTAAAATTGTTTTACAAACTGCTATAGTTTATGACTGTATATATACATATATGGCCCGACATGGCCAAGCGTGTTAAGGTGTTCGACTCGTAATCCAAGGGTCACGGGTTCGAATCCCGGTCACACCAAACACGCTCGCCCTCCCAGCCGTGGGGGCTTTATAATGTCACAGTTAATCACACTATTCGTTGGTAAAGGAGTAGCAGTCTCCATATAAGGCAAACACCTAGGTGGATATTCAGGTCTCAGAGGAAATAACATAAATATTAAACCTTCCAGGAGTACAAGAGAAGCAAAATAACAAAATAATGTACTTTTAAGTCTATCCACCTAACAAAACATATTTTGTTGTGTTACTTTTCGCGTAATATTTCTGATACAAAGAAACGAAGACAACATGTAGTATTCAGTATTCATTTTCCTTTATTGAGTCATTTGTACTTCGTGGACTATTTCTGAATTCGAAGTTTCTCACTCCACCTTATCACCAGACACAAGAAATATTTTCTAATACCTGTAATTACTTTGAGAGTCCCCGTCACATTAAACATGCTCGCCCTTTTAACCGTGGGAAGGTTATAATGTTACGGTCAATCCCATTATTCGTTGGTAAAATATTAGCCCAAAAGTTGGCGCTGGGTGGTGATGACTAGCTGCCTTCCCTCTAGTCTCAAACTGCTAAATTAGGAATGTCTAGCGCAGATAGCTCTCGAGCAGTTTTGCACGAAATTCAAAACAAACAAACAAATATATACACATATAAAGTATAATCAGTACATGTGTATTTTTATCAAATCAACACTGAAATGGTGAAAATGTTTTTTATAATAAATTTGTATAAAATACGCAAATATTTGAGATTTAAGTAATAATCTTTTATTGTGAAAATTATATGTATTTTATCCAAAAACGTCACAAGCATAAGCAAAATAAGTAACTGAACAGTTTAAGAACTTTTTTCATCTTCATTAATATCAGACCCTTTGGCTTCCTATTAATGGCCAGTGATCCCAAAAGAATGTATATATATGTGTGTGTGTGTGTGTGTGAAATTGAATGCTTCGAATGAACATCCTTAATGAGTTGTGTTATATGCCACAACAGCAGTTTCTTTGGTACTACATTGTCAATCAAAGACTATAGCTTTAACAACTAATATTTTATTCTTAATCTGCTAAATGTATTATTTCTATTGCTAATATTCTTAAGATTACGTTTTAGGATTTAATTGACACCTAATGAAATACAATTTAGATTTTAGAAAGGTGCTCATACTGATGTCCAAGCCTCAAATGGTACAGCGGTTTGTTTGCAGGCTCACACCACTAAAACCCGGGTTTCGAAGCCCATGGTAGGCAGAGCACAGATAGCCCATTGTGCAGCTTTGTGCTTAATTCTGAACAAACTGATATCCAACGAATTTTCACTCGGAATTTGAAACGTTTATTACAAAACTATACTACTTTGAAAATGTAAGTCTTTCTATTCGAAATTTTGAGTAACTTACAAGTTATTGTATCACAAAACATTATGAACTCAAATAATAAATGAGCCATTTATCCCAATCTCATATACACTTTGAAGTACTTTAATTTATAGTTTGTAATTGCAATAATAAACTCACAACTACCGCTACTACCAGCTTTGATCAACATTCGACGTAGAATTTTAGCTTTACACATTTCGTGGGCATGAGCGCCAGTTTTAGTACTAATGCAATGTTAAACATTACAGATTAAAATCACATTAATTACTTACCTTAGGATCTGGAAACAACTACTGTGATATCATCCAAGTCCTATTTGTCACCTTTTAACCTCATAATACTGCTAGAATTACAAAATATTCCATTCTACTAACAATGACAAGAATATAAGCATACGTACGCTTTTTAATATTCTTAATATGACGAGAATTTATTGCAGATACGCTTGGCACTTTTTTGGAATTGTAGAGGTCGCTCGATAACACATGTAGCTTACTACGCAGGTCACTGACAATTTGTAAGCAAAATATTGCATTCAATACGTTGGGGTTAAAAGATATGATGCAGTAAAATGTTTATAGATTTATTTATGTGAAGTGATGCCCCAAGGAAAAACCAAACGAATCAGGAAAGAAAATTTGCAAGAAGAAAAAAAAGTGAAACATATTTAAATTTTATTGTCGTGTACAAGGACATTGTAAATATTAACCAGTGCAATATTTGTACTTCAGTGAGAAACCCACTTGTTGAGAAATTTATATGCAAAAACGGCTCGTTTGGGTTGAGAAAATATTTTACATAGAAGAGCGAACAACGTTTCGACCTTCTTCGGTCATCGTCAGGTTTTTGTTCGCTCTTCTATGTAAAATATTTTCTCAACCCAAACGAGCCGTTTTTGCATATAAATATTTGTACTTGTAAAAATGTACTGTAACTTGAATTTATCGTAGCTGCTAAGCCTAATGCTGGTCTGTGAGGGTTAATATGAAAACGAGTTAGTTAACCACATAATTAATAATTGTTCATTCTCATTACAAGTAGTGTCTGCCGAATTATGTAAGTAGATTTGGACAACATTTTAAAATGAAATTATTAGTATATAACTTATAAGTAGGGACTACATAAATTGTATATTTACAATTTTTATACTTTAAAGGCAATGGTGAAAAACGTGCTTTGAATTGTGGCTCTATTGTAATCAGAAAAAAGTATTTCTAGTGGTTGAGTGAGTCCTACAGGTTATTATGGTTTTATTCTTACTGTCACTTGTACACGTGAAGCAACTAGTAAAGCTTCAAGAGCGCTTAACAGGGCAAGTACTTCTCTTTATAACTTAATTGTATTAATGACTTTATGTGCAAGTTTTAAACTATGAAAAACTAGTTTTTATAATATTAAATAGTTTTTCATTAAAACAAATTCAGATACAAGACCAAAAACAACATGGATAGATAATTGCACTTTACAGTCACTTCGGATCTTTAGTTAATTGGTTGATACCTTTACCAAAACCTGATTGGACAAAATACAGATAACTGTTGCACACTTTGTGAAAATTTGATCTACAGCTGGCCACAAAACAAATGTCAACATGCTACAACATTCAGTGATTAAGTGTGCTGATCCTGTATTGATAAAGTAACATTGATACAGGAAAAGAAGAAAGTGACTTGTAAGTTCAAAGTGACAGTGTAGATGTAATGACTTAGAGGTCAAAATTGCATAAAAAACAGGTGTGAAAGAACTGCAAGGTAATTTAAAAGTATGAAGAAAGAGAAAATAAAGGACTGATTCATCTATTCCACTGGAGAGTGATGAAGACGAAATGTCTAGCAGAACTTCTGAGGATCCCATGGAGTTTGTGACACTGAATGAATGATGCAGATAATCCAATAATTGAAGTTTAAAAGCAAGACGTTGTGGTATTTCAACATGGCACAGGAGCAATGCCAATTCAATTTGGTATTGAATGCACAACAACAAACTTTCCAAATCAAGAAGCTCAATGAAAAGCATCAAGTTTCAGTGCTCTTGAAAAGAACAGTTGATTGCTTGCATTCTGCATGGCAGGATTAAGGATTTTTAGTACTACATTACTTCCAGGAGATCCAGATGATCTTATGAACATGACTGGAAATACAATTAAATCTGATGATACAAAACTATTCTCATATGCCAATAATGTGCAACAAGTTTTGCCAGAAAAAGTTATACTTGCACTGATATTCTAGTCAATGATGTTTAAAGAAATGAAAGATAGATTGAAGAACAAACTTTTGAAATAGCTAGATGAGAATTATCCCACTGATGTGAAGGTCATGGCCTTTGTACCTACTTTGAAAAGAAAAGCAAGAATGAGAACAAGTAGTTAATAACATGACATACACATCTTCCAAGTTTACTACTGTGTACTATGGGAGTCTAAACTTGCAATAGCATTACTAAATCTGCATAAAGTTTTCATAAAACTTTGTAGGAGATTTTTGTTCAACCTGAAAACTCTAAAAGTGAGTTTTAGCTCATTCTAGAATGATGTTATTTATTAAGGATAGCCATTCAGCACAAATCCTGGGTGTCTGGCCTGTGGAAGCAGTGTTAAAAATTTGCAAACAGTCTAAAAAAAGTTGATTTATTTATATCAACCATTTGTAATTTTAATGTATTTGAACAGAAACTAAAATAAATGGTTATCTGTGTTGATGGTGGCACTATTTTTCTCTCACTTTGACTATCTGAATTAGATTTACATTGCTTAGCTTTAGGCCAGACCATAAAATAACTTGTTGCAAAATTCATGGTTAAATTTCAAAATTTCTTAATCAGAATGAGAATTGATACATCAGTTAGTTTCATGCAAAGTAATCAATTAATTTTATGAAAATAATCAACTTGTGTGTCCAATTATTACCATCATCAATATTCAGTAATCAAAAATTAATCTTTTTAGAGGCAGTTCACGTCTTGCACAGAAAGCTGTCTTTTTATGTCTGCCTTAGAAATTTCCATGCTACTTGTGAACTTCTGCTGATTGTATGAGTGACTAATTTCCTCACACAGGTTGTGTAGTAATGATGGATTATCGTCATGTTGACTAATTGTTTTTTCAATTACATTGTGATGCTTCTTGTTTGGTGATATTGTTTTGTCTGGTGCACATGAGATGGTGTGTAAGGTAAAGATGAGACTGTTTCTTGTTTCTGTTTTTTATAGTATTATTTGGCTAGTGTATGAAATATGTTTTTGAAATAACCAAATAATTTGTTGAGGTCAGAAAATGACTGATTTGGGGTATATTCAGTGGTGATGCACACCAACACACACATCCGAAATAGATCAGATGTATTTAAGTTGGGTCTGGTAAAGGCAAATTCTGGGTGTTATTTGTCTCATTTTACTGCTTTAATATCATGCTGAAAAGGTGTGGTCAGTTCTTATAAACTTATGAGAAGACAGTGCATTAGCATTCAAAATATTAGTCAAACAAGGTATCCAAGGCTACCTTAACTTTTACCAGTGTTTGAAACTGCAGAATTTTCTGTTGACCTTTTAACATGTCTTTAACACTTTGTAATTTCGTAATTATCATCAACATTGTCTGCAGGAACATAGAAAGAAAAACAGTATGAAAGGCTTTGTAAAATCATACTTCCATATAGGTATCTTATAAGTACCACATTAATGTCAAATTCATAAAGTGTAATTTTCATCTTAAGAGCTGTCACATTTTCTTTATTTTTAATGAACATTTATTGCATAATATGTTTTGAATATTTTAAAACTCTAATTATCTTTGTAATGCATAATTTGTTTACTTAATCAGTGAAATAATATGTCATGTTTATTAAAGTTATTGATACAAAGGTTCAAACAAATTGTTGGTAATATAAGAGTAATCACACTCTACTCACATTACCTCAGGTAGATCAACAAGTAGGAAGAAAAAGAAGGAAATTGAGGATCTGAACTTGACATTAAAATCTGTAACAACACAGAAAATGAGAAAGGTAAAATACTACTCTTTATATTAAGAAATAGGTTTTTTTCTGTCACCTTTCCTTGCTTGTGGAGAATGAAGTTAATGTTAGATAACACTGCACAACAAAGTTTTTGCTTCTTGAACACTGTTGGGTGTTCCTTATAGATGTTTGGCTGCTGATCATGAAAATCACGTCCACATTTGCCCATAACGTATAGTTTCATTGAAATCTTCAGTTTTGCTACAATGGGAAAACAATATCAGGGCAACTGGAATCCATCAATGCTTGCTGACTACTCTTGAACACTGGAACGTGATGCACTGGACATTGAATACAAACAAAAATCAGGAGCAAAACACTTTTAATTATGTTGAACTTAATAATGTATTACAAACATAAACACAATTAAATAAGTTATTGCCAGTAAACAGTTAACTGTCTATTTCTCAAAGTTTCTACTGATGAAGCAAAACCAAAACTATATTTGTGCATACCTACCAGATACCTGCCACAATCAGCAAAACCTATTCAGGAAGCAAAAAATTTCAAAAAAATTGTTATGCAGTATACTTTTTGTGTGGAGTGTAAAGGTTTATTATTTTAATTTTACCAAATACAAATGCTAGATTAGTCTAGCTTTCTCATAAGTTATTTCTATGTAATTCAATAGAGAGTGTGAGCAGGAAATTTGTATATTCCCATTGTTGTATCACTTTCCAGTAACATAACAAGTATGTGATATGTATCTTAGGACAACTGATGATACCAAAACAAAATTGAGAACAATGTTTTGACCTTCTTAGGTCATCTCCAGATTAACAAAGAAGGAGTTTGCAACAGTTGTCCTGAAATACATTTTTACTTCAAGTTGGTTTCTCGTCATCACGAAATACGTGATATATTGTTAATCACTTAACCTCCCCCTACATGTTGATATGGCATGTTTTTGTAAACATATAAATACAAAGATTTTTTTTTTTTTTTTTTTTTTTTTCCAGTGTTGCTTTTGCTTGTTTTGAAGTGGTGTAAAATGAGGAGGAGAATATGTCAATGTGAGGTTTAATAGTACTAAAAACATAGGATTTTATAGTTAACTGAAGACTTTTAAGAATTACTACATAAAATGTTATTAATACAGATTATCTTTGGATACATTAATGATCTGGCTGTCTAAGTAGGTCATAAAGGTTTTTAAGATTTTATTTCTTAGAAATAGCAAATAATAACATAAGTTGAATCTTTCAAACTGAGTTATTCAAGAAAAAGTTAAAATACTTTCCAGAATTACTGTGGTTTTTATATCTTATGTATTATATAGAAACTGAAATACATCATGATGTATTCTACCATATTAATATTGCTCTTGATATGTAGTCTTAAATGTGTTTAAAGATGGGACCTCTTTGCTTTCTACTTTTAGAGATACATTTCCCTGACATGAGTGAGGATTTTTTTAGCATTAGTCATGTATAAATTAATTTCTAAAGTGTGGAACATCAGGTTTACAATTTCACCCATTAAAGTTCTAAATATTTATTTTTCATTATTTTTTTAAGGTCTGGCACTAAAATTGTACTAATGTATAACTTGTAATTATAAATATTTATTCTTTATCAGTGAGAGTTAAATATTTACTTTTGGAGTGGTTGAAAAGAAATAGTTTTATTGCATATGAGTTCTGCAGTTATAACACTTAGAGAGACATAAATCAGGTAGATAATTGTGATTAACCAACAATAATTGGCTTTATAAGTACAATGAAATTGTTTACATAGCTAAAACTCATTCAAAACAAAAAGCATAAGCTATTATATTACTGTAACTTTAATGAATGTTATTTTTATACATTTTAAAAATGCATATTGGTACATTTTATCTGTTTTTATAACTTTAAAAAATTATAAAACTTATGTAACAAGTGTATGGTGCAAGTATTGTGTACATATTAACTGAAAGCATGAATTCTTATATTGTACATAGCTATCTTTGATATTAAATTAGTTTTCATAATTTTTGTGTGTTTTTCAATAGTTAGGTCACTGATATTCTTAGGGTGAATCAAAACAAGTTATAAAAGTCTGCTTAATGTAAATCACACACCACAGCATTGAAGTGTTTTATCTTGTTACTCTCAACATGGCTACAGTTCAGTTACATTCATCTCTTGCAAAAAGGTGATATAACTATTTTAATTTCAGGAACTGATCCTAAATCTGTACTGTGTGTTTTTTTTATAAGTAAGAACAGTGTAAGAAAGGTGACAAATGCAATTTTTCCCACAATGATGTTGAAAGTAAGAATGAAAAGAAGAGTATTTACGAAGACTTGAGAGATGAAGGTCATGCAGTTTATTTTTTTATCTATGCATCTATTATCTGTTAAAAACGTGAAGTATAAAGGTCTTTTAAATCAACTGTATGGTTTTGTGTTTGTATTATTAGTGTTAGACTACTGAAGCATTTTAAGAGTTTAAATGGCAATCTTCAGTTGTACCTTTTAGAAAATTAATGTAGATAAATCTAATTCTGTTAAGGGTTTATATCTTTCATTTCAAATATAAAAAGTTTAAATTATATATTTTTTGGTCAAGATGAATTTTTATCTAATAAATAATTTGGATTTCAATCAATTATCAGTTAATTATTACTTACTGCACTTGATAAACCAGAATAAACATATGATATCATAGAAGAATATTCCTGCAGCTTTCAAATAGTCAAAAATATTTTCAGAAGTAAAACCACAACAACAAAAGAAACAAAATTCCTGTCTTTGGTATTTTTCCTTTTTTCCCTGAGCCTTACATTAAGGTCACTTGTTCACATTTATGAGAGCTCTGGGTATCTAATATGTTGACAAACCAAATTACTGCTGCAGTAATATATGATCAGTGTATTGACTATAGAAATTCCCATTATAGCTGAACATGCTACTGGTAAGATTTCCCAGGAATTTAGTTCAACATTATATACAGACTAATTCTAAGGAAATTAGATTCATGGGTTTAGCCACTGATTTCTTTTTCTTTTCAGTAAAACAATGTTTCTAAGTAAGAATGTAATCAATAAGAAGACATTTGGAGTCTGTTTTTCTTTGTTTTTAACACTTTTTATTTTAGCCTGTCATATTCCACACCATTTCAAGAGTTTTAGTTTTCCACTACTTTTCATGCTTCCAAATTGTTTGCTTTGGGAGAGAATTGCTCTTCTCATACTTTTGTTTCTGTTGATACCAGTTCTACCAGGGGACTGGTACATGTTGATAAACTTTACCATACCTCAAATCTTGTTGATATACCTGTGGTAGTTGTGACTCGGATGCCATTTGTGTGGCTTTACTCGTATTTACACATGGGAGAATTGAGTATTTCATGTCATTAATGTTTGGATTTTGGTAAGTTAGATATTTATATGTCCTTTATCACCTAAGTTATTTAAAATGAATTGTAAATGAGATGTTGATTATTAATTGTGTTATTACAAGATACATTTAATCACTTTGCAAGTACATTAATCTTACATACTTTGTGGTCTCAACAGATTTCATGGCTTTGTTAGTTCATTATTAGTAATTTAACTAGGTATGTTTAGCCTAGATTGTTTGTAAGTTACATATTATTACTACTAGTAACATATAATTATTTTATTTTTCAAAATTGTTAATCAAGTGCTAAACCATTTTCCCTTCATAATCCACAATTTAAAATTCTTCCCCACAGTGTCCACTTCATTGCCCTAAATCATGTTTTCCATTTCAGGACTTTCCTGTTTGTTTGGACAAACCTCAATTCTTTTTTCACTCTATGATAATTTGTGCTCTTCTCTCTATGAATAACTAGATAATGTTTGCTTCTACTCATTCACAGTCCATAGACCACACTCCACTGATTCTACAAGATACAATAGAGGGATGATTCCTCATGATAGTGGGGGAAATCCATTCTTAACTCCTTTCAATAACCCATTCATTTGGGTAGTTTTCTTCTTTTCAACCTCATTTGGGCCTAGCCTTCTCCTTTTCAGGTTTGGAACAAGCAGTTCACATGTTCTTCACCTCTCATTTCTTGCAGTTAAATGTATTCTATCTTTGTGGGGATGTGAACTATGGATCAAACTTGTTTGTATTCACTTTAGTGGGAACTATGAGATCAGTGAAACTTCTTACCCACACACACTGCCTGCATCCATATACTAGTAACAACATTTACTAGTTCATGTCTTGCCTTATGTATTGTATGTTATAAAATGTTTTTCATTTTAAGTTTAATTTTCTTCATCAGTAAAACTTGTGATTTCTTTACTAATGTGATGTTAACGTGCATCTGCTTACAGAAGAACTGAGTCATTTAACCAATCAAAATAAGAGTTTGTGATACTTATTTTAGCAATCAATCAAAATTATGATTAAATCAGTTGTCATGAAAGTAATAAACTAATTGAAATTAATGTTTCTAGTTATTCCAAATATCTGGATGATCAAAATATTTGTTAGGTACAAACTTGCATAAGAGGCAGGTGTGGGGATGCTTTATGACTTCCATTGCCATTAAATTTACTATTCCTGTCATTGTTACTGCAAAGCTACAGAAGCTATCTATCATTGCACCAATTTGGAACCATTGACTGTCAACTTTCTGGCTATTTTAATAATGAGTAAATTTATTGTATTTTGATTTTTTTCTCACACTGTGTGATGTTTTTGCTTTACAATTGTATCACTATTATTTAAGGTTGTATAAGCATGAGCAGATCTAGGGCAGGAACTCAAGTGGTCAAGTCATTCATATTTTTAGTATTTAATAACTTTATTCTTCAGTTATGTATGAGAGAATGCAGGTGAAGTGAAGGGATCCATAGGGGTAAACTTTATACACATTTTTCAGAGATTAATAATAATATTGTTTAATATTATATTTGAATAGACATGAATTTAAGGTAGAGATCAAGGGAGTTGAAACCCCATCCCTTCTAGCTGTTTTTTTTTTTTTTAAGTAATACCTGTATCATTTAATGTTTTTATCTGTGGGGTCTTAACTCCTCCCTCCATTTCCCCTTCATTTAATTAGGAAAACAGTCAATAGTATTGAAAATAAATATTAGGTTTTAATATCTATTTGATTGGTCTATTAATTACCTTTATTGTTATTTATTTGAATTTAGTTTATTTTTAATCTGTAACAGTCAGGTGTAGATTCAGCCATTAACTTATGAATACAATAATATGAACATCAACTGAATGTTTCCCTGGTAAATTATCAGGCCTTGGCTTTTTTCCAGAAATTAACAGTGTGCATGCATTCTAGACTTTATGGAGATTTGTTTTTAATAAAGTTAGCATTATTTTTCTGAATTTATAATGCACAGTGGAGGGATTTAGACATTTTCATTGTTGGTTGGTTAGCTTGGCATTTCATGGTGCAAAGCAACTAGGCTGTCTGCACCAGACATTTTGGTAATGAAGTTAGAAAAAAATTACCTTTTTTATCTAAATGGTAATAAAAAAAACTTTATTTTAACCAAAATTTTGAAATAACTATTTATGGTTATTTCTTACATAATTTGTAGCCCTTATATTTATGACACTTGTAGCTCTTGTAACATATGCCTACTTTAAAATCTGTTTTTCATTGTTTGAAAGTTATAATGTCACAAATGTTTTAGTACTGTTGATATCCAAAATAAGTAAAAATGCAAGTGACAAAAAAGAATTGAAAACAGATTGATGTTTGGAAACACTAAAATGTGAATAGAGGTGTAGACATGGTTTTCCTTTCAAAATATAATAATTTATTTCAATTAAAGTTTAAAATGTTTGTCTGTTTTTATTTTCTAATTGATTACATTAGTAGAAATACGGATATAGATTTTAAGTTGTTCATTACAACCTATATGAACTAATAATAATAGACTTTCTAATTAATTTTATCACTAATGTCTTGTAACACAGGTATAAATAATAAAAACAATGAATGTGATGTACACTTATTAATTAAACTACTAGAAGTCTAATTAGACCCCCTCTTCATTAAAGAAATAGAGAAACTATTCTTGCTATGATAACAGTTGTTGAGAAAGTTTAAATATGCTTGGATATAGCACATAGACTATCATGTGTTGATAAAGTTAAAATATAGGTTGTTTTTTATAGCTTTGTAAAGTTTCTTTTGTTGTGAATTCTGAATGTATTTGTGTATAAAATTATATTTTAAAGCTATAGAAATTTTCTTCAAAGAGAAAGATAATGATAACTTTGCATAAGGTAATTAAGCTTATACAGTTTAAAGATGGGTTGAACTGATAACAAATCTTATTAAAAGTTTAACATGATAATGAATGTATAGTGTTTGGAAAAGGTTTTGTCATCATCAGGTTTAATAATATACCTATACACTGAAATGTATGACTCATGGCTCCTATAATTAGTGTCTTTCTATATAGGGAATTGCAGACACCCATAGCACTGTATCTGCTGTGTCATTCCTCTGGACTCCCCAACATGTATTCCATTCCCTTTTCTTCTTGTGGAGTGAGGAGTCCTTTCCACTTCTTCAGTATAGACCAAGGAAGATTCCTCCTGAGTAGTTTTTGTACAATAAACTAAAATTGAATTTGTAGATTATGTGTACCCACTCAACAACAAGAGGGCTAGCATTGTTATTCTTACTGTGATACTGAACAATGATTACACTGTAATATAACAATCAGGATCCAAGGCACTTTCCCTGAACATTTTTGCTCAGGTTGACTGCACTTGTTGCTCACAAAATTCTTATGAAAGGTGTTTCCACAGGATATTTTCTGCCCAGATGGACTGCACTTGACATAATCTGTCTTAATCCAAGACACTTTCTCTGCATGTTTTTATACCAGTACTTGACCAGATCATATTTATACCAAAGGTGCTACCTCCTGGGTGTTACCAGGGGAGACCACTCTTGTTGATCAAATAGTTCTCATGCATGGTGCTTTCCACTGGATGGACTGCACTTGGCATTATCTAACATATCCTAAAATGCTTTCTCTAGATATTTTTCATGGTGGATTACTCTTTACCATAATATTTTATCTCGAAGACAATTCCCTGGATGTTTTCTGTCCGAGCATACTGCACTTGTTGATCTTGCAAACTCATGTAAAGTTCTTCCATTGGATGTTTTTACCCAGATGTACTTCATTTGGCATTATTTGTTGTATTCCAAGACACTTCCCCTGGATGTTTTCTGCCTAGGCAGACTGTACTTGGTCTGTTCATGTACCCTTTTCATAAGTTTGTGTGGGTTAAATATCAATACATCTGTTTTCACTTTTTGTTATTTCTGTTTAACTGTCAGAAATGCATTATGTTTGCTTTTGTTTATATCCTTCTGTGAATTTTGTAGAAAGTTGATTAAATATTTTTTTGTATTCAATAAATACAACTATACATTTACAAAAATTAAAAACACTGTTTGTGTGCCAATCAATGAATTAAACTCACACTGCTTCATTTTTTTCACCATTTATAACGAGATATTCAATGAAAAATATACATTTCACAACCAAATTCCTAAAGATAGAAATATTATTGCTCTTTAAAAATCACATTTACTCCTGTTATATCTTGTTTTACTTAATACATTTTATCAATCTTATACAATTTTTGTTTTTAAGGTAACTTTAGCATTTCAATTCTAGAAACACTATATTAATCACTGCATTGAGCAATAAATTGCTAAAATCAAACTTGGTAACTTTGAACAAAACATCAGGTTCAATAAAATGTGTTTTTTTTTTACAAAAATGTTCAGCTATAGGTAAGTAAGTAATAAATAAATGTAGAGCAGACATCTACTAGTGGTACATATCATATCTGTGGTAGGGCACTTTGTAAAACAATCTTGAAATTTTCTTTAAGAAGAATCTGGGAGACACAAGCCACTGCCAATGTTCAGTTACACACACTACAGTTAAGTTTCAGACATTGTAACTTTATAGGATTTCTACTTATTATGTATTGGTTATTCCACATCCAATTCTTCATCAGATAAATTTTCATTGATTGGAACAGCTTCTCCATCTACTGTAGCAGCAAGATGATCTTCTCATTCAGCTGCTTCAGGGAGCTTCCTCTCCTCTCCTACAAATTTATTTAATTAAACAATCATAATGAACACCATGTTAGTGCAAAATACCACTAACAATGATACCAACAATTACTGATATAATTATCTATATGATATTTAATCAACATAATCTGTCCTGATTTTTTCTCAATACATTTTGAAACATTGACAATAACTAACAAAGCAAATATATAATTTTTACATATATCAATACATTCATCATTCTTATTAGCTATAAGCTTCATTTAGGCTTTTTAGTATCTGTAAAAAAATTTGCCAACTACCTTTTACAGACAGACCTTTCTTTTAACATTTTCAATGTCATGATTTTTTTCTAAAAATGAAATATTTGTGGTTTCGTTAAATAAGTCTGAACATCTTTTTTTAAATTAATAAGCATTAAATACAAATTAATTATTATTACAGTTGATAATAATGGTTTTTAACAATATCTTACTTTAACAGCTAATTTATATTATGTTCTAACTTCGTATTATTATAACATACTTTTTAAAATTTTGTCAACAATTCTCTTATTAAAATAGATACTTCATATTAAACCTTAACAATAATTTTCCTACTTCAACAGACACTTGAATTAAGTTTAAGACACAACTATAACAGTTACTTTCTTAATGTAATACACACTCAGTACGTCTTCTTACCATATAGGTTTGCTTTTCTTCTGTTCACTTCATGAAGATTAGGTAACAATGTTAATCCTACATTTGCTTGCAGGATAAAGGTCTCAGTTGTTAGTTCCAGATATGAATCACAGTTGTGCAACTGCAAAGAAAGTTTACAAAGATTAAATTTTTTATATGTTCTAATGTCCTCAAATTTTATGATAAATATATCTCATACATGTTAGCATAGACAAAATTTAAAAGTAATATTTATATATATTAATTCTTCAATTATATTTCTTAACAGAGCTAGCACTAGTGGGAGGGAGCTAAAATAGTTCTCCAACCCCAAAGCTACTATTATCCATAAATTTAGTTTTACCATAATTTCAGATTTAATCCCAGCATATGTCTCACTGCCCCCCTCTTCAGTTGAGAAAAATCTGGAACTGGGACTGATTCTTAAATGATGGTTAAAAACATGAAATAAATTAATATATGTATTTTTTAAACTTTTGGCTTGAGTTTAAATATTTATTTTTATTTCCTCCAAAACTATAAAATCCTTTTGAAGTCAATTTTCAATTTCCCAGCTACAAAAAGACACAAAACTGTTCACTGATGTGTCAACACTGACAACCAAGTTTGTTGGTATTAATAAAAAAAGAGAGAGATTATAATTATGTCTTTTTTGTATAAAGAGAATTCTTCAATATCCTTGTGATACCACAGCCTGTAATGTGGAGACAGAAATAAAAATATATAAATGTTTCACTGTACAACTTTTTTTTTTTTTCTTTGAAGAAACAAACTATGATATCAAATGATATTGATGAACTGGATAAAACACACACTGTTTAATTAAGCTGTGTGTTTTCTTATAGTAAAGCCACAAAGGGCTAGCTGCCCAGCCCACCAAGGGGAGTCGAACACCTGATTTTGTGTTGTAAACGGAGACATTCCACTGTACTAACGGAGGGCACTTAATTAAGCAACATTCCTTAATAACATTTCCATGAAAATCCTTAAGAGATAAAATAGCATGCAAACAAGATCTCATGCTTTGAGGTCTTCACCCATCCAGCCTTCTACAGC